>NC_134596.1:29560000-29847500 GCF_037038515.1 Microtus pennsylvanicus
ATGACCTTATCACTACCCATAATATTTGTCCTTCACCCCAAGAAATTGAGGCCAGAGCTGTGTGAAGCCCTTATCTCCTCCCCTGATGTAGGGCTACCTTTTCCCACAGCTGGCTTCTCTGCTCTTAGCTGCGAGTGTTACCAGGCTGTTCTTTCTGAAGAGGATGGAGCCTTTCTCCTGCTTCCGTGACTTGCCACTGCTAGAAAGCTCCCCCCTCCTTCCTGCAGTAACTTCTGGGATCCCTGCTCACTCTGGAATCCTAGACCAAGAGCCTTTAGCATAGCATTCAGGGCTCCTCGGAACTAGGACAAACAATACCAACTCCAGTTTTGTTCTTAGTTCTCCCCTCTAGCAGGATTCCCGTGTCCTAAACAGAATTATTCCCAACACTTTCCACCATACCTCTGCATGCACTGTATCCCCAACCGGAATGCAGGCCCGGGCTGTGTGCGAACTTTCCCAAGCCTCACACATGCCTCAGTCTTGGTGAAGACTTTTGAGAGAGGCAGAAGCTACAGGGCCCTCTCTGTCTAAAGGGCAGAGGCTCCTCCCACATGTCTGCACAATCCACTCACCCTGCTCCTTCTTGAACTCATTCTCACTCATGAACACGGGGGCCATCAGCTCCCCAACAGGTGGCTGAATGGAGACATAGAACTGTCGGGTTTGGGTGCTGGGAAAAGCAAAAGGAGACAGGAGCAGAAATGAAGCCAGCAACCACTTCCCTCATTCCCATTACCTTGAGGCAGAGCATAGCGGCAGAAGAGTGAGATGAGATCTCGGGCTGGGAATGGCAGCCAGACCCACAGAACTTAGTGTAGCCCACCAGCCACTCTCCAGCTCTGGTCCTCTCAGACCCTGCCCCTCTCCATCCCATTCTCTCACTACCACATGAGTTGGGGACATACCACAGCTGGAAGTTGGCTGCCTGGGTTGAGTCACAGAAGTTAATGCCCATCACAGCAGTGGTGGATTCTCCAGGTGCCAGGGACTCTGGGTGATGTTAGAAAAGCAATGAGGGGGACAGGAAAGGCCATGATTGTCCTGGAACCCGGTATGGCTTCAGTCTCTCTTCTCTATCAGAGCAGACTAGCCCTCTGGATTCCCAGATTTCTGTGTCTCTGGAGACTGTCCTTGGCTTCCCCTTGAAGCCTAAGTACCTTTCCCTCACCCACTCTCAAAACTGCTTAGTCACCTCGGGCCCTAATATGAACTTGCTTATTTCTTATTCATCTTGTCCACCATGGTGTAAGTCATATTTAATTCCACCTCTGGTTCCCCATAGCAGGGCACCTGGCTTGACCCTAAAATAGTATCAGCAACTACAGAAAGACTGAATCTGCTAGGGGCCTCTTCCTCTACCCTCCCAAGGCCCTCTGTACCAATTTCAGGGAATTCTTGGATGCTGATGCCAGCCGGCAGCTTGGGAGTGCCCACATGCAGCCCCTTGATGGGAGTCTCAGAGTTGTTGGAGAAGTAGATGTGTATGGACACCATGTGGGGGTCCCCAGAGAAAGGCTGGCGACTGAAGGCATAGTCTATGGCCAGCCCCTCTCCGGCTACCCGGTGCAGCAGCTCCTGCCTCCCAATGCTGGACACTGGACTCAGCAGCTGGAGGGGGAGGAGAGGGGAAGGGAGTTCAGAAATAAGGCAAAGGATAGCCAGTCCCAACCAGGGTATTCCAGCCATCATTCCCACCTCCTAGCATACAGGCCCAGACCACAGGATGCAGCTTTCAGCTAAGTTCTTCCCCAGCTCACCGAAGGTACCAGAGCAGAGTCTGTGAGTGTCAGGCCCTCCAGGTCAGCAGCCAGACTGGTAGATACAACCATGGGAGGAGACACAGGTTGGACACTAGGAGGGGTAACTGGGAGTGGAGGGGGAGAAAGAAAGCTGGTTAATGAGGAAGAGGAAATTGGGGTGGTCTTAGGTTGAAAGGAGCCCAGGGCTCAAGGAGCAAAATTCAGCACCGTGGACAGCGAGAGACACAGTAGCCTAGAAACCAGAATGACCCAGGACAGACACCCCAGACTCCAGGACGCCTCTTAAGTCACACGGGGCTTCCTTCACCCGTGCCTTCTACCATTCAAACTCACAGTCCTCTAGGTCAAGCAGGGAGATCTCCTTGGCTACAGGGGCACTCTTGCTGCTGGGAGGCTGAAAGAGAAAAAGAGGGGGTGGAGCTCTGAGGAAGAGGAGCACCCTAGCCTTCTCTGGCATGGTGGGAGACATCACAGTCTGTTCTGAATGGTGGGAAGACGTCTGGCCCCGGGGGGGGGGGGTAGGAAGCACGCTCTTACTGTTTTCTTCCTCCAGGAGGCAGGTTCAGCCTGCTCCTCCTCCGACTCTGACGTCGCCTCGGACTCCGAGGAACTGCTGCTGGACTCGCTGCCCTCCTCGGATGATGAGCCCTCCCTGTGCCCCTCTGGCACCTTCTTCTTCTTCGTCTTCTTCTTCTCACCTTCTTCATCACTCTGTTCACTAAAGGGGAATAGAAATGGTGAGGCTAAGGTCCAGCCTGGACCCCCTCGTCTCCCCGAACAGGCGACTTTTCATGACTTCTCTTGAAAAGCAGAGGTGAGAGTGGGAACCCTGGGCCAGCCAAGCCTGTATCTACTTGTACGTGGTCCCATAAAAGCTTTAACCTAGCTGGTGCCATCTTGGACTCCAAGCCCCCAGTTACATCTCTGCCACTCCCAGGAGGTCTTTAAGACCTCCCAGACCTTGGCAGTCGGGCAGAGCCACCAGCATCTCGCGGGAAGCTCAGGGCTGCCTCGAGACCCAGATGTTTCTTTTCCAGACTAGCTCTCCAAGGCTCCTCTGCTTACCTCTCGCTGCCTCCTCCTTTCTCTTCATCCTCCTCGTCATTATCGGAGTCACTGCTGGACTCCCCAGAGCCGCTCTCGCTGCTGCTCTTACTCTCGGGCTCACTCTCGGATTCCGGCTCTATGGAGGAAATGTGTCAGGTCTCTGCTGCAAACGAACCCCCCGCCACCAACAACGAAGGCCCTCCCCACTGTATGTAGAGGCCTTTCTGGGTCCACGGGAGTTGTTTGGGTTCCCAGCTCCAGGCTCAGAACTGAAACTTCAACTCCATCTGATCCATCCCAACCCTAGATGCCAACGGAGGCTTCAAAAACATGGAAGGACATCCACACATGTCATTTGCACAGCACACACGTCTGAGAACAGACACTTGGGTTCGCAGAGGCTGTGGCTCATAAGCAAGTGCACGACCATGGTCTACACACAGGCAGAGCATGCGCCACCGCAAGGGGGTGCACATGGGCAAGACATCACAGTCTGTCCTGAATGGCGGGAAGTTCTACCCCTCTGCTCACCGCTGTCTGCAGACTCGGTGGGGCCAGACTCCCCCTCGGAGTCAGAATAGAAAGGCTTTTCTTTCTCCTTCCTCTTCTCCCGATTTGAGCACTTGGTCCATTCGGGTACCTGAAGATGTCATGAGAAGGGGCCGTTTCCTCAGGGTTGGAGGAGGGGGAAGGAAAGCTCATGCCCTTCACACCCCTCACAGCTCTTCTTGGTTCCCTAATCGGGCCTGACCCCAAGAGAGAAAATGGAGATGCACGGAGTCCGTACGGAGAGGAGTAAATGGTTCACAGCCATGACTGCACCCAGCCGAGGAGAAAAGGCCTAGGGCACAGCACACAGGGAGAGAGGAGGAGGAGGGTACACGGCACACAGAGGGGACCTCAGTGTATTCGCCCAACAGGCCCACGTGGGTCTCAATAAGGGAAAGGTCTTCTTCCTGTATGTGGGGAGGGTATGGGGGGCTGGGATGGCACTGCCAGGGCTCCCTGCTGCTGTCCCTTACCCAACACACACGAATGTGCGCACGTTCACACACTCACACACATACATAAACACGCACGCATGCACACACGTGCCAAAGCTACTGACCTCTACGTTGCGCACGGACGGATCTGGGGCTTCCTCCGGCCAGTCTGGGAGCTCCTGGTAGCCTGTAGCCTTTGCATTGAGCAGGTGGGACAGAGAGCCCAGCTGGAAATGGTCACGATCTGAAGACAGGTTTACAATGAGGCCAGTCGTGGCGGTGCACAGTGCTTGATATGGGGGTATGCGATTCCTAGGCGGGACTGGGTGCTGATTCTAGTGGGGGATTCCCAACCTGGGCAAGGAAACAGATGGCTCCACCCCCTGGTGACTCCTGTACCCGACTACACACAGGCCTACATGCTGGGAGAAAAAGCTTTCTAGTCAGTCCAGGACAGAGACTAAAGAGAATGTGGACACGGTGTTAAGGGAGAAGACTCCAGGGTCAGAGATGCTGCCGGCCTGGCTGCTCAGGTACCAATGGGGAGGCCAAAGTGTGAATGTGGCTCCCCCTTCTGGGCACAGCCAGGCTTAGAAAAAAGTCTAACACGGGAGGTCAAGGAGGCCAGCTAGGCTAGCAGAGGGAGAGAGGACAGATCTGGTGGGCCTCTGTGATCATGGGGAGGGACAAGCAGTCAGAATGGAGTGTGAGGAGAGTTAGGGTCACAGCGGACAGATGGTGTAGGACAGTAACACAAAGACATGAATGAGGATGGTTTCAGGGCTGTCCAGCATCCTGGGAGATTTCCATCACTCTCCTACATCAACCTCTGAGCCCCAGGGGAGGAAAAAAAATGCAGAAGTACCAGGAAAACCAGGCTTTGCGCAGGAAGCATCTTTCCTGGCTAGGCCCTGGCTTGGGTTTCCAGGGCTAATGAGCAGCTGGAGCAACCCCTCCCCTCCCAGGTCACAGAGGCTGGGAGGCTGGAGACCAGGGCTTGGGTTGACCTCGAGTGATTGCACTCATGTTGGCAATGGTATCCTCGGGATTGTTATAATATGGCCCTCTCCTTTGCACGTTCTACCTGCCTTCCTGGGTCCTTGGCATTTAACATCCTAGTATAGAATCCCAAGCCCAAAGCCTGCTCAGAAGGGAGGTGAAAGAGGAGCCTAAGAAAGGGAGAGAAAGCAAAAGTCCCATGTGACAGAGAGAACAAATATTCAGGTGAGGCAGAAATGGTTAAGGCTGCAGTGGAGCCTTTGGGGAGAAGAGCAGATCAGTTTTGCACACAGGAGCGTGGTGCCCAGCCTTAGGTGGCCTTGGGTGAAATCCTGGACCCTGGGTCTTGGCCCAGCCACTTCCTGCCCTCTCTCCCAGGAGGTTACCCTGGCTCCTGCTCCCACCTTTGAAGGATGACTCCAAGACAGGGGCTGGCTTAGGGGCCAGGAAGAGTTTCTTGGCATGGCGGCTGAGGGCACCACCCTGCTCCGAAGGAACGATGAGCTGTCGGGTGAAACGGGCTCGATCTCGGATATCGTAGTTCTGGTCGTACTTGGCCAAACTCAGCACATACTGGGTCAGGAGCTTTGTCTGAGGAGAGAAGAGAGGGTGGCTCAGGAGTCAACAGAGGGTGGGGACCCAGGAGACTTGGAGACAGCTGTGTTCAGTCAACACATCCAGGGAGAGAGTCTCTTTCTCTTGTATGTACATCACTCAACTTTCCCCCCAGCCTGCCCTGGTTCTCAGCTCTACATTTCAGCTTTCTGGTCTGACTTATGATCTTTGGACCAGCAAATGAGGTTGCTCTCTCCTCCCTCCTGGTCCCGGATTCTATTCTTCTCATTTCTAGTCCCTAGTGATCCAGGCCAGCCAGCCCCTTTCCTCTGGCACAACAGGGTTAGCGGAAGGCTAACTTTGCTACACATTGTGGTTTCCAGGCTCCACCCCCCACTTCAAAGAATCAAGACAATAAGGAGCGAGGTAAACAGGGGTTCTTCCACAGGAACTATCAACACACAGAGTAAATCCTGAACAGCCTAGGGGGTCTCAGAGATCCCAGTCTGTCCCCTAGATGATTCTAACAAGATCAAAATGGCTCTGCCTCTGAGGTTTGCGGAGGTCATGTGGAGTTCACGGCCTGCAGCTGTATCTGAGGACCAGAAGTCTCAGATACCGTCCCAATCTTGGCCTAGTCTAAGCGGCCTTCGCGTGATGGCAGTGGGGGCCACCATCATTTATGAAGGACTTCTGGAGCTAAGTACTGTGCCAGCTGTTCCCCGCTCTCCGCCATCTCCACGATCCATCCAAGTGGTAGGTACGATCGCCTCACTTCAGAGAAGCAGAATCAGGAAATGGCTTCTTCAAGGTTGAGAAGCCCATAGCTACTATACCTGAGTCTGCATCAGAGGTCCCATCCCTGTCACTGCCTATGCCTTTGGCCCAGATCTCTATGTGTCTCTTCCCTATCACCAAGATCACAGCTAACACTAGCGTATGTGCAGGTAGCAGGCAAGAGCAAGACAGAACCTAGGGACGACTCTGGGACTCGGAAGATTTGTGATGACGCAACACCACATCCAACCATAGACAGGACTAGTTTGCTAACCCTGCTGCCACCAAGTAGACATCCGAGATGGGCAGAGATTTCCAGGTGCTGGTCCAGAATCAGGGCTGCGGTTGTGGTATAACTGTCCCATATCACTTTAGGGACACCTGTGTCCCCACTCTTACCTACACTATGCTCTCCATAGACTCTGATGCCTCACATCCAGCTCAGCCCCTCTAGTGCAGGAACGTCCACAATTCCACCCCAGATTCTCCTAATACAATGGACTCAGAAACACGCACACGGGACGCCGCCGACCATCTGACCAGCCCAAACTGATAGATACCCTTGACAACACGCTATTAGGATACAGTGGCACATCTGTCCCCTCCCCTCTAGTTTAGGACAGCATCTTCTTCCATAGGCTTCACAGGAGGCCAGTAACAGACCATCTCCTTCCCTTGTCTCGTTCTAGAAAGAACACTGAAGGGCTGGGTCCATCTGTCCACAGGCCTAATCCCATGTCAACAATCAAGATAAGAGGCTGGTCTATGCACTGCCGCACTGCGAGATTGTCCGTCTGTAATAACCCATGCACCACTGCACCGTGAGATTGTCTGTAATAACACATGCACTACCACACTGCAAGACTGTAATAACCCATGCACTGCCACACTGCGAGATTGTAACAACCCATCACCTTTGCCCACTTTAAAGAGCCATTCTTCACACCATGTCCAAGCTCTACCCCAGAGCCCCACTCACCTAGCTACAACGTACTAAAACTGTAGGCTGTTGTGGTTGGAGAAATGACTTGGAGGTTGCTTTTCCAGAGGACCTGGGTTCAATTCCCAGCACCTACATGTTAGCTCACAACCATTTCTAAGTCAAGTTCCAAAGGATGTGATGCCCTCTTCTGACTTCCATGGACTCCTGCATGTATATGGCATGCGTACAAATATACATGCGCACACAGAGGCATAAACACACACATTTTATGTGCCTGTAAGAAACATACATACATCAATGTGTATTTATTTTATGTGCCTTGTGTATATATATATGTATATATAAACATACATATGTATATATGTAAGCACATAAAGAAATATGTATTTATTTTATGTGCCTTGTGTGTATACACACACATATATATGTATACACAAGGCACATAAAATAAATACACGTTTCTTTTCAGATGAGGCTGTTCAAGAGAACCTAAGAGCCAAATGTTATATAACAATAACTCCTACTGACCAAGGGGTCCAGCTGCCAGAGAAGAACACTATGGGACATTCTCAATAACCCGTGTCAACATTCATGCTAACCCACACGCAAGTCGCTTCTGAATGTTTGCACTTTGTGTAACCTCCTTGCCTTGGTGTGAGCAAGGCCTGAGACTTTGGGATGTGGCAAGGGTGACGGGAGTAGAGGCCTGTCTTGCTAGTACAAAGGCTCTAGGGAATTTGTCCCTTGTGGTTTGGAAAAATGAAGTGGCCACATTGGGAGACTCGCATAGAAGAAACTGAAGACAGCTTCTAAAAACTAGGAGGAGTCTCTAGCTGGAAGTCAGCAAGAAGTCAGGGCCCTGGATCCATAGCCACAGCAGTGCTGGCATTGTGTGAGCCGGAACATGAACCTGACACTGTGTGAGCTGGGACGTGAACCTGACACTGTGTGAGCCGGGACGTGAACCTGACATTGTGTGAGCCGGGATGTGAACCTGACATTGTGTGAGCCGGGACGTGAACCTGACATTGTGTGAGCCGGGACGTGAACCTGACATTGTGTGAGCCGGGACGTGACCCTGACATTGTGTGAGCCGGGACGTGAACCTGACATTGTGTGAGCCGGGACGTGACCCTGACATTGTGTGAGCCGGGATGTGAACCTCACACTGTGTGAGCTGGAACATTGCATGAGCTGGGACGCGACCCTGACATTGTATGAGCCGGAACGTGAACCTGACACTGTGTGAGCTGGGACGTGAACCTGACACTGTGTGAGCCGGGACATGAACCTGACACTGTGTGAGCCGGGACATGAACCTGACATTGTGTGAGCCGGGACATGAACCTGACACTGTGTGAGCCGGGACATGAACCTGACACTGTGTGAGCCGGGACATGAACCTGACACTGTGTGAGCCGGGACATGAACCTGACACTGTGTGAGCCGGGACATGAACCTGACATTGTGTGAGCCGGGACGTGACCCTGACATTGTGTGAGCTGGGACGTGAACCTCACACTGTGTGAGCTGGAACATTGCATGAGCTGGGACGCGACCCTGACATTGTATGAGCCGGAACGTGAACCTGACACTGTGTGAGCCGGGACGTGACCCTGACATTGTGTGAGCCGGGACATGAACCTGACATTGTGTGAGCCGGGACGTGAACCTGACACTGTGTGAGCCGGGACGTGACCCTGACATTGTGTGAGCCGGGACGTGAACCTGTATTCAACATAGCCTCCAGGTGGAAACCCAGCCTTGGCCTACACTTCTAGGACAGTCTTGCATAAGACCCAACTGAGTCATAACAGGTTCTTGACCCATAAAAACTGAAAGAAAATATCGATATTATCTTAAGCCACTAAGTTGATAGTAATTTATCATGAAGCTACTAAAAGCTTACAGGATTAAAATATGACATTACCATGCCCACACCTAAGGGAACCATCTAGAAAACAGGGTGCATGAATGAATGAATGCACGTGTAGTTAGCAGTGATGACTACTCAGAGTCCCAACACTTGGTGGCCTGCCTCCCTTGCTTGAGTCCCTGGGGTAACACTACCCACTGTGACTCAAAGAAACCAGTAAAGAAGTCAACTGTGGCTTATACCCGAGTGGTAGCTACACTGGGGAGGCAGAGGGAGGGGGATCTCTATGATTATGAGGCCAGACTAGTCTACAAAATGAGTTCCAGGGCAGCCAGGACTGTTACACAAAGACCCTGACAACAAAAAAGAAGAAAGAGGAGAAGGAAAAGAAGGAGGAGAAGTCATCAACCGTCACCACCCACCATGACAGTGACAACTGCCACACGGACAGGCCCAAGGCTATAAAAACACAGTGACCTCAGGACCCTGGCTGAATTCTGAGCATGCCACACTCCCCACTGCGCGAGCGCTGATTATGCCCCTTTGGTGGTTTGCTTCCTTCGGGTGTTGGGAGCCGAACCCAGAGGACCAGAGCTTTGTGCGTGCTATGCACGTGCTCTACCACTGAGTGACACTCTCTAGGTCCTGCTTCATTTTTCCAAGAGCTCCCCCAGCCTGCTCCTTCCTCCCTTCCAAACAAGACAGTACCTACACAATTGCTTCCCCACGCTGCTCACTCTCTCAGGGTTGATTCCCCACAACACTGATACACAAGACCCAGTACTTGCTGCCTTTACACGTAGCTACTGCCCTTCTATCTGACTCTTTACCAGAGCCTGGCACTTGGTGGCCCAGCCTATCCCAACTCGAGCCCCTGGACTCAGGCCAAGCACTATGAATCAAAGCCATCAGTAAAGATGCCACGTGCTGTGATCCTAAGACTGCCGTAGGACAGCAAAAGAGCCACTTTGAGGGCACACTGCTGTCTCGAGCTATCGCTTTACTGTACAGCTGATCCATTCATCCGGATATTTTGTTTCAAGGATCTGCAAGCATTTTCTGGAAAGGGTCAGAGAGTTTTAGGTTTTATAGGCCACGCGTACTGCTTTAAAGCAGTCAGCTCTACCACGGTAGCACGAATGCATCCATATGTAGAATGTAAATGAACGTGCTCAAATTGAAATATTTGTAAAAATAAGCCACAGGCTAGGGTCAGCCTGTGGGCAGCAGTTTAAGAATGACAACAACATTGCTGAACTTCCCTCTTGTTTGCAGTCTCTGGCTCCTTGAAAAGTTCTGTACATTCAGCCTTATCCTTGGAATAAGCCATCTCAGGGAATACTGGATAACCGAAGGCTCTAATATTCCAGCTTACTTGAACCACATCTTTGGCCAGAGTACCTCTCGTAATCTTGTACCTTTCAAAAGACACTGTTTACCAACACCACCCAGGCTGGAACACAATCTTGACCTTAACCCTGGCACAGACAGGCCAGACGTCACCAACCTTTGGGAAGAGGTCACAACCCATGTCCCCTGGAATAAATGTTCTCCCATCAACGCCCATCACGGCCAGCCCCTCCCTTAGCTCAGTCAGCATAAGCATTTCAGAGCCCATGTTCCAAAGGTGACAGATAAGGTCTCTCTAACATCAAGACATGAATATACACAGCCTCACAGGAGACTCTCTTCAGTGGTGACTCCACTTGCCTCAGGAATAGCTCTGGACACTGGGGAGGCACTGGTTACCTGCAAGACTAGTTACCTGTCCTAATATGTCTTTTCAGAACAGAGTCCAGGCCTGCAGGAGAGAGTCAAAGGAATGCTTCCTGGGACAGCTCTTGGGGGTCCAGAGAAAGCTCCTGGGGACGTCTCTCCCTCCTTACCTGCTTTGAGTTGGTCAGGTAAAGCTTGGCTGCCAGGTTGATGACCTGCAGCTTCACGATGTCCTCCTCCGCTGTGAACGACTTGGCCATTTTTCTCAGGACATCAGGCGCAATCTTGGGCACATGCTCACAGTACTCCCCGATGAGCCAGAGGATGCTGGCTCGTGCCATGGGCACCTGTGGGTACGGGCAGGCATTAGGACGAGAGGAAACAGGCTGGTGTGGGTGGGAGGAACTGCAAAGGAAATGGTTGCCATCTGTGCTGGCCTACTGTCTTCTAGGTGTCTGAGGATGGGGGTAGAGGGGGAATAAATGTAAGTGGACCTTTCATAAACAGACCCCTATTCCATATGGTTTCATTATCACAGGTAAAGCTGCCAAGCCCTAATGTGAACCATGGTTTTCTAGATTTATTCCTGTACTGTCATGTCTGTATTTCTGAATCTCCAGTAATTAGGGCTATTTAAACGCTTCAATGCAACAGAAAAAGAAGGGATTAATCAATCAGCCATCTTCGGTGAGAGCTTTGGTGGGAAATAAAGAGCGGTGGGAAAGGCTGAAGAGTTCTGTGAGGGACCCCGTAGGGATACTCTTAGACAAGGTCACACGGTCCAATTGCTCTCCTTCTACCTGAAGAACTTCCAGTGTCCATTTAGAAGTTGATTTGGATGAAGCTAAAGCATTTGGTTACAAGGTCTTAAAGTCATCGACAGGGCTAGAAATATGGCTCCCAAGTGAAGAGCACTTGGCGATCTTGCCGACGACCCAAGTTCAGTTCCCAGCACCCATGCTGGGCAGTGCACAGTTGCCTGTAACTCTAGCTCCAGGAATCTGAAGCTTCTGGCCTGGCCTCTGCAGTCACTGGCGCGCGCACACACACACACACACACACACACACACACACACACAAACACACTTTAAAAGCACAATAACTCTTTAAAAAGAAACCACAGGGACCACGTTGGGGCAGGCTGAGAACGTGGAGTTGCTCTCTCACCTGGATGTTGTCTGTGAGCTTTGCCAAGTGTTTGATGATCTCCCCGTGCTGCGCCGGCTGCATCTGCAGCAGCTTCTTAATGACCACCACGGACTCTGCGACCACAAGCTCTAGGGAATAAGAATGAGAACGTGAGCCCCACAACAGTCGAATGGCCGCACGAAGGTGGACAGGCACACCTGCAATGCCCTTGGCCATCCTCTTCCTCAGCTCCCTGCACGTCTCAAGCAGCCCTCCAGTTACAGCAATACCTGGACACTAACCAAAGCAGACGGACGTTGTACCGAGACACACAAGGGAATACCCACTGGCCAACGGGGTCAGACATTCAAGCACACACACATACACCGCCAAGGCCAAGCACTTCTCCAGGCAAACACTGACCATCGCGGTTGGACAGAAGCTGTACCAAGCCATTGAGGCAGGTGTCGCGGACTCGGCCTATGTTCGTCGCACATCGTCCAATGGCCTGGATGGTGGCTGCCACAAAGTCTTTGTCCATGCTGCGGATGTAGGTCTGTGGGATACAGGGACACAGTGACATCCAGTAAGTAGTGACCCCACAGTGAAGGGCTTAAGGATGACCTTCCAGTGACCCCTCATTTTATAATTCATCATGCCAGAGATTAAGTCTTGGAGGACTATGATATCACCAAACCACATCAGGGGAGTGCTCAGCCCTAAGCCAACAGAAGGTACTGGAAGGGGGACCTAAGGCCACAGTTTCTGCAGCTTGGGGCTCTTGCTGAAGGTGAGACCCATCAGGCCAACTCTCACTGGGTAATAAGGACCTGCTGGGCACCCTGCCCGGGGCTGCTGGCTATAGGTTAGCCCATGGCTTGTACCTGGAATTCCCGCAGAACGGTGGGGATGTTGGTCTCATTGGCCAGGTTGGTTAGCACTTCCAGCTGCAGGGAGAGGCAGAGAGGCAGAAAGTGGCCAGTGTGGCCAGCAGGTTATCAGGGCTTTTACTGTACAGACTTTATAGACTAGAAAGCAATACTCAAGGGAGTTCTGCACATGCTCAGTGACGTGGAAATGCACAAGAGGATCAATGTGCCTCCTCAATGAAGTCCCCGACAAAGAAGAGATGAAGTAGGGCCACGTCACCTCCTCCCTCCACAGATAGCCATTCCTTTAAGGATAGAAAGCAGGGATGACTTGCCAGTCTCTGAAAGACCTGGCCACTCTTCCTGCTTCCTGTCTCAGTCTTCCTGCTTCCTGTCTTGGAGTCTCGGCAAACCATGAGCATGGAGCAGGTCTTCCCATGTCTGACCCTGCGTTGACTTAGGGAATTCATCTCCATATACCAGGTCTCGGTTCAGACTCCACCTTATCAAGGAAATCTTCCTTGATTCAAAGGATGGTGGCACTATTCTAATTCTGAATATTTTTTTAAAAATTTATTTTCTGCAAATGCTTGTTCATGCAATACCTGCAGAGGCCAGAAGAGGGCACTGGATTCTGTGAAATTAGAGTTGTACAAGCGGACATGAGCCCTCATTGTGGGTGCTTGGAATGGAACCCTGGTCCTCTGGAAGAGCAGCCAGTGCTCCTAACAGCTGAGACACCTCTCCAGCCCTAATGCCTCCTATCTATATCTCTCCGCACTCTTCTCTCTTGACACATTTCATTGATGTATTTTTGTGACTGTCTTATGATTAGTTGCTTAATGCCTCCCCCCTCCACAAGACTATAATCTCAACAAAAGCAGGGTCTCTGACTCATTTGCTTCACCTTGAACCCCTGGATCTATACCTGTTTGTCGTTTTGTTTTGAGACAGCATCTCAAGTAGCCTAAGTTGGCCTTGACCTCGATATGTGGCCAAGAATGATCTTGAACTCTTGATGTTTCTGCTTCTACCACCTGAGTGCTAGGATTACAGATATGTGCTACCTCACCCTGGTTATGGGGTACTGGGGATCAATCCCAGAGTCTTGTGCATACTAGGCAAGTATCCTCCCCTTGAGGTCCCTTGAGTCCATACATCTAGGATCAGAGATAGGAAAGTTAGCCACTGTTTGCTCGACGTCATAGGATGGGAGTGGAATGGTAATACAGCTGTCAACACTATCCCTGTTGGCCACACGTGTGCTGGAAAGTCAGAAGGGGCTGGGATGTGAGAGACAGGAAACAGAGAGGGAAAGAAAGCACGGCAGCACACCCGGGTGACTGCACGGGAGCAACACCACTGCCTGGAGCCTACGGTTTTTTAAAAATATAAAATGGAAGCAATACACACTTTGGGGGTGATTATGAAAACAGAGTCTTTCTGGGAAGTATCTGGTGCACACTAGACAGTGCTGTAACCGTTTCCTCCAGGATTGAAACATTGCCTCCTGCAGGAAGCTCCTGAAGCAGGAAGGGAAACAACTCACAACATTTTCAAGAAGATTCTGAAACAGGATTCACTAGGCCCCTCCCTAGCAGAGTAAACATACACGCTGAGAATCCCTCTCCATCTAAGAGAAGCTGCCAGGATCGGAGGAGCTAAGCTGCAAAGTAGAGTCTCAGCCAAACCAAGCTGCAAAGACTCTGAGACCAGCCCAGCTGCCTGGGAGAAGCAGAACCACCCAGCTGCCTGGAAGAGGTTTAGACCAGAGTCACTTGGAAAGGACATTCTCCCATCTGTTGAGCTGCCTGCAGGCTGTGCACTATGCTTCCTGTTCCCAGATTTTTGAGCTGTCACCCATGCTGGGGTGGACCTTGCTGATGCAGCTGTCTTGGGCCATTTGTGCTCCTGAAAGTGATCCCTCACCCATACTCTTGTAGGTGACCCAGTAAAACGCACTGGTTCACCCATGTGGACTTGGATGACATCTGTACCTTGATTTGTCGTGGTGTCTCTCTCTGGGATGTGTGCTGCATCTCCCCAGAAGTTTTGTCCTGTGACCCAAACCAGAGGCAGTCCCCCACCACCAGGGGCAGTTTCCCACCACCCAAGCCTGGAGCTGTGCTCAGCTCCAGAAAGAGGCCAGCACCAACGTGGCCAGCATTAGTTAGCCCAGCTGGCATTCAACCAGGTGAGCAGGAATCCGGGGCCATGCACACTGTCCAGCACTCACCTTCAGGATCTTGATCTGGGTGGGGTCCGTGGACCTAATGTAGAAGCTCTTCAGGTAGGGTTCAAACATACCCTGGGGAAAGAGAGCATTCCTGGAAATCTCCACCACAACCCTAGCTTTGCCTCAGACACACCTGCCCCTCCCAGCACAGGCCCCATGTCCCTTAAAACCTCAAAATGCTCATCCTTGCTCCCACGCCCTCCATCCACCTTAACTCTGACTTATTCTCACTGGGCACCCGCCTCCCCATCGCCCCTTCAGGGTCTAGATCCTGCTCCTGGTTTGCGTTTGGGGTCTTGGAAACCTATACTCTGCACACAGCGTTAACCCCCCTACCTTTATCTACAACCCTCTTCATCCACCCCAATTCCCTGGTCCTCCATGCTCCCACCCTCTGTCCCAACAGCTCCCACAGAGCCCGCAGGGTCCAGAGCGGGCCTTGAACGCATTCTCACCCGGCGCTTGATGGACATGGTGGCCACATTCTGGAGCACTACGTACTGCACCTCGCTGTGGAGAGGATGGGTCAGAGGGTTCTGAACCCCTCAATTGGGGCGAGGGGCCGTGGGTCGGGGAAGCCAGGTTGGCCAAAGAGTAGGGAGGAAGGAATGGGGGGGGGGCGGGATGAGCATGGGCTCGGGCAGCCGAGGGGCGGGGCTTCCCGCACCTGTGGCTGCGCAGCAGGCGTACCAGCGCCTTGGCGATGACGCCCACCTCCGCCTTGGGCGCCAGGTGGAAGTAAAGCTGCGCCACGGCCATGACCACAGCGGCGCTGCGGCTCTGCAGCAGCGGCTTGGTGTTGCGCAGCAGCAGCCGATGATCCGGATCCATAACATATGGCTTGCGAGCCGGCAGGGCGGCAGTGGCTGCCTCCTCCGAACCGGGACCTTTGGCTTCGTCCTCCTCGGAGCCATAGAAAGCCTTCTCGGGGTTCTCCTCTAGCAAGGACTCCTACAAGGGACATGACTGGGTCTGTGGGCGCCTTCCCGGGGTGACTTCCCTCCCCTCCGCCGGACTGGATTCTAGAACTCACGTTCTGCGTGGGGCTCAAGAACTGTGTGCGCGCATAGCGCGTGAGCATGCTGATGATCACGACTTGGCCCCACTCCTCCACGTCAATAAGTAGGTTGCAGAGCTTCCTGTAGTTTTTGTGAATCAAGTCAATGCGCTCCGGACAGACCTCCTCAAACGCCATCACTACACTGCCCGCCACCAGCTGGGGAAGCAAGGTAAGAGGTTGTGAAAGGCAAAGGCAGAGGAACTAGAACCAGCTTCTGTCCGGTCTTCCCATAATGCACTCACCGTGGTCTTGTCTGCCAGAAGCTTCTCAATGACTTCTATCAGCTGGTCCTTCTGATCAGAGTCCAAACTGAGGGAGAACAATGGCGGGGAAGATGTCCCTTCCTGTTCCCAGGCTTCCCAACAGCGTCCCCAGCCACGCAATCCTCAGGCACAGAGACCCACTCGCCCTGTGTTTGTTGGATCCCCAAACTGTCTTACTCCAGCCTGCATGATCGCGGTAAGGTCATGGGTGAGCTTGGGGCTTAGGAACTGAGGACCCTGGAGGACGAAGGGCAAAGGCGGGGCAGACCTGTAAAGCTTGGGGATGGCATGAGCAGCTGTTTTCCGAACGTAGGGTGACATGTCCGAGGCAGCTTCCTTGATGGCTAGCATCATGATGGGCACTATGATGGGCACGCGGATGCTAGAGAGGACACGGAGGGCACTGGCCCGGATCAGCTGGTTGGGATCCTAAGGACAGAAGTGGAGACAAAGACCTGAGAGGGCATTAGATCCCCTAATGGGAAGACAAGACACTATTCCTGCCTACTACCAGATCTTGCATCCCTGGGGGGGGGGGGGTATGCTAGCTTGTGTTAGGAACCTTGGTGTCCCTAAACAGGTTCTTCTGAGATTGAAACATTCCACCCTGCAGAGAAGCTCCATATATTCAAGAAGACCCTGAAACTGACCAGATTCTCTACCCGAGTAAATAGTACAAGCTGAGAGCCGGCTCAGTCTAAGAGAAGCTGCCAGGAGCAGAGGAGCTAAGCTGCAGAATAGACTCTCAGCCAAGACCAGCTGCCCGGGAGAAGCAGAAACCTCCCAGCCGCCTGGAAGAGGCTTAGGCCAGAGCCACTTGGAAAGGACACTCTCGCACCTGCTGAGCTGCCTGCAGGGCTGTGCAGTGTGCTCTAGGTTCCCCGCTTTGTGAGCTGTCACCATGCTGGGGTCCTTGGTGATGCAGCTGACTTAGGTCGTTTGTGCTCCTGTAAGTGACCCTTCACCCATACTCTCGTAGGTGACCCAGTAAAACTCACTGGTTCACACAGTTGGACTTTGGTGTCCATACTTTGGTCATTTGTGGGCTCCCTATCTGGAGTGAGCAGACGTGTGTGTGTGTGTGTGTGTGTGTGTGTGTGTGTGTGTTGCCTCTCACCAGGAAAAGCTTTGGCAAACAAAACTTTTTTTTGGGGGGGGGGATGACTACCTCTTGGCTCGGGGTGCTAAACCCTGACACGGAGCAGCTTGGTTTGGGAAAGGGTAGAGCATTTCAGCACTCTTTCTCAGGAGCTAGCATCTGTCTACACCTGCAGCGCCTGCCAGGAAATGCAGACTGCTGGTCCACAGTTCACCTTGCCACACCTCTCCCCCAGGAGCCTATCAAAAGTCGCCCTTCTTCTCCAATATGTAAAATCCAGCCGGGCAGTGGTGGCGCACGCCTTTAATCCCAGCACTCCGGAGGCAGAGGCAGGCGGATCTCTGTGAGTTCGAGGCCAGCCTGGTCTACAAGAGCTAGTGCCAGGACAGGCTCCAAAGCTACAGAGAAACCCTGTCTCAAAAAACTAAAAATAAATAAATAAAACCCATGTGTAGGCTTCTCCTGCTCAGATGATCCCATACAGGCCTGCTAACAGCATGCACTCTCCTGCTATAATCTCAGGTCTAAGCACTATCTTCCCACAGTGGCAGTAACCAGGGGTTCTCAACCTGTGGGTCACAACCACTTTGGGGTGTTGAATGACCCACAGGGGTCACACATCAGATATCCTGCAGAGCAGATGTTTACATTATGATTCATAACAGTAGCAAAGTTACAGTTATGCAGTAGCAATGGAGGTAATTTTATGGTTGGGGTCAGCACAACATGAGGAACCCGGTGTTAAAGGGTCACAACAGCAGGAAGGTTGAGAGCCATGCTGCAAACAGACACTAACCCTGCAGAACAGTAAACAACAAGAGTACAGGACAACAGATGTCACCCTGGTTGCCCAGCTGGAGAAGGAGAACCACAAAACCAGGTGTGAAAATGACGGAATGCCCGGCAAAATTTTGGAACTGAGTTTTAGTGGTGTGGTTTAAAAACACTGATTTAAAAAGCAGGAGCCTGGGCTGGAGAGATGGCTCAGAGGTTAAGAGCATTGCCTGCTCTTCCAAAGGTCCTGAGTTCAATTCCCAGCAACCACATGGTGGCTCACAACCATCTATAATGGGGTCTGGTGCCCTCTTCTGGCCTGCAGGCATACACACAGAGAGAGTATTGTATACATAATAAATAAATAAGTATAAAAAATTATATAAAAAAAAGCAGGAGCCTGTGTTTTCTTAGACACATCGCATCACGTCAGCCATTACAACCTGGCCTGCTGACCCCAGCTGAGACTCCTAGCAACAGCAGATACAGAGCCTAAATTGACATCTCCTATGACCAGATGGGTGCCTAGCCCGGTTGTCATCAGAGATGCTGCATCCAGCAACTGATGGGAACAGATGCAGACCCACAGCCCAACACTAGGTGGAGCTCTAGGAATCCTGGAGAAGAGGGGGAGGAAGGGTAGCAGGAGCTGGGGGTGTGGGATAGGGTGGGGTGGTGTCAAGGAAAACTCCAGAATCAACTAACCTGGGTTCATAGGTGACATAACTCACAGCCTCTGAACTGACAACCAGGGAACCTACATGGGACTGACCTAGGCATATATGTGACAGTTCTGTAGCTTGGTCCTCTTGTGGGACTCCCAACGGTGGGAGCAGGGGCTGTCTCTGACTTTTTTACTGGCTTTTGGGACCCTGTTCCTCATACTGGGTTGCCTAGCCCAGCCTTATATATGAGTCTTACTGCAAGTTGATACACCATATTTTGTTAATATTCATGGGAGGCCTGCCCTTTTCTGAATAGAAATGGAGGAGTGAATGGGGAGGGGGCAGAAGGAAGGTTGGAGGAGAGAACGGAGGGGAAAGCTGCAGCCAGGATGTAAAATAAGTGAAAAAATAAATTCATGTTTTTAAGAAACTGGCCTGCTTTATTTTACCATTTTTCTTTTGAAAACAATCATAGGGACAAAAAAGAAAACCCAACTATTTTCAATTTAGAGGAGGAAATTAAACTGGTAGATATGAACACTGTGACTCTTGATTTCAGCAAGGCATTATGGGAATCTCTCATAACAGTTCCTGCATTGCCACCCTCGATGCAGGCCTCTGGGTTCACATAATCATGTGAGCATTTTAGGAGCAGAATTTGGGCCTATTTTATCTCTGTCATCATAGCCACATGAAGGTGTGTTAAAGTTTTTACACATGAGTTACATAAAGTTTTAACACGTGAAGGGTGTTACAGTTTTTTTTCTCCTTGCTTTCAGGATCTTCCAAAGTAAGACAGAAAAATACTGGGTGACTAGTCATACAGTTCTATGCATCCATAATTTAATAAAACCTAGCTAGGAAAGATTTATTAACAAAACATTGATATCCTGGAAACAATACATGCCACACACTCCACGTTGATACCCTGGCTCAGATAAACTCTCAGTTTTAATACAAAGGAAGCTACACGGAGGAAAACACAAAGTTAAGGGACAAAATTAAAATTCAGAGCTTTGCACTGGGTGTGGTGGTGTGTACATGAAGTCCCGGTTACCAGAGAAACCGAGGCGGGACTGAAAGTTTGAGGCTACCCTGGGAAACTTAGCAAAACTATGTCCTAAAGTAAACAAAAATAAAAAGCCCATGAGCCCAATGTGATTGTGCACATGTAGAGCCTGAACACTCAGGAGACTGAAGAAGAATTGGGAGTTCCAGGCTAGCCTGTACTGCAGAGTAAGTTCAAGCAAGGCCCTGTCTCAAAACACCGAAAGGAAAAGGGTGGTGTGTGTGTGTGTGTGTGTGTGTGTCTGTCTGTCTGTGCTGAGGATGTAGCACACTGGCAGAATGCTTGTCTAGCAAGTTGGAGGTTGGAGGGCCTAGGTTCAAGCCCAGCAGGGCACTGGATCCTGGATTAGAGACTCTGTGAAACTAAATAAAACATAGTATTTCACAGGCTATCCCAGGGGTCACCCACAGAGACAGAATGACAGAAGTCTAGATTATCTGTTTGCCACCCACAGGGTTGACAGAGAAGTGCTGAACAGAAATAGAAAAGAAAAACAAAAAACATGGCTTCAGGCTAGCTGATAAAAAGAGAACCCAGGCAGACACAATGGCCCAGACAGGCCCAAACCCAGTAATCAAAACAAGAAAACTCTGTTTATATTATGAGTCCATTTAAAAAACAGTATTTCATCATTTAGGAATGCATAACTAAGCAATAAAAGAATAAACGTGGTTTAGTGAGATGGCTCAGAGGATTAAAGCACTTGCCACCAAACACTTGAGTTCCATCCCTGGGATCCACATGGTGGAAAGAGATCTGATCTTGACACATACTTGCACACACACAAAAAAGTAGATTAAAAGCATGATTTTAGAAAATAATACACATATACTTGTGAAAAGTATGGGAGATACACAGGAGACTTTGGCTGTGTGATAAACAGTATTTGTGCTGGTATAACATGACATTAATTAGATCTTCTATGAACATGGAATATTCTTTTGAATTCTGGTGACTGGACCCAGTGTCTTGATTATACTTAAACCCATTTTTCTAAAATTACAAGCCAGGCAGTTGTGGCGCACGCCTTTAATCCCAGCACTCAGGAGGCAGAGGCTGACTGATCTCTGTGAGTTCAAGGCCCGCCTGGTCTACAAAGTTCCTGGACAGCCAGAACGGTTTCACAGACAAACCCTGTCTCAAAAATCAACAAACAACAACAACAACAGAATTATAGCTATAGAAGTTTCAATATAAGTTTCAATATAATATAATGGTTAAGAAACAAACACGAGAGCCATTGTAATTGTCTAAAGTTAGGGTAAGAGGTGGGGCATATGGCTTTACGAAGGAGTGTGGTCCCGATTACTGGCAATGTGTCGGAGACATTCAACAGCAAAGACTGCTAGGCACAGACCTCAGGACAGTTCTACTAGCTGCCTATTTTTTTAAATAAATATTTGTTGAAATATATAACTATGTCCATTTTTAACACAAAGTCCAGTAAGTGCATGGTTGAGATACTAGAGCCTACAAGCCCTAAATACTATATGAACATTTTGCAGCCTGGTTTTAAGTACCTTCTTTTTATTTCTTCTTGTACAATGGATTTCAAAAAAAAAAAGCAAATTATCTCATTTAAATACACACCATTAAATTAAACAGGTAATGCATGGTTATGTAGGTAATACTAGTATTTTACTTGACACCATTCTGATTTCAACACATCATGTTTTTGTAAAATTGTAATAGTGAGAAGAGACAATTATAAATCCACAATCTCATAGGAATTAAAGTTAGAAATAATTTAAAGATTAGTTAGTTCAGTTGAATATTTGCTGCCATCAGAATTCTCCCTGACAGACTGCCATGTGTCTGGCAAGTGTCTGACGTGAGTCACAATTCATGTCCCTCTATGGGTAGAGGTAAGGACCGAGAGTCTCCACTGTCAGGGGCCCAAGTGATTCATACTGAAGGCAGCCTGCTGTTAAAAAATAAACCTACTAAGGGGGCTGGAGAGATGGTTCGGCGGTTAAGAGCACAGACTGCTCTTCTAGAGGGCCTGAGTTCTATTCCCAGCAGCCATCTGTAATGAGATCTGGTGCCCTCTTCTGACCTGTAGGCTCACATGCAGACAGAGTACTGTATCTATAGTAAATAAATATATATTAAAAAAAATAAAAATAAGCCCCTGTACCTATAGTAAATAAATATATAGTAAAAAAATAAAAATAAACCCACTAAAACTTAAGTTGAGATGTAATCCCTACCCGGAGGTATTAAGACCAACTTTGGGAGATGGGACCTTTAAAAAGTGGCTGTGTCAGGAGGCTCTGGATGGGCAGATTAATGCCTTAAGAATAGCTCTGTCGGGCTGGAGAGATGGCTCAGAGGTTAAGAGCATTGTCTGATCTTCCAAAGGTCCTGAGTTCAATTCCCAGCAACCACATGGTGGCTCACAACCATCTTTAATGGGGTCTGGTGCCCTCTTCTGGCCTGCAGGCATACACACAGACAGAATATTGCATACATAATAAATAAATAAATAAATAAATAAATAAATAAATAAATAAATAAATAGAATGGCTCTGTCTCTTGTATGTGTCCCTCTCACCCTGTGTCACCTTGGGACTCTGAAGAGCCAAAAAGCCCTTGCCGATGTGCCCTCCTCCTGGCCTTGGACCTTCCAGCTTCCAGGGCTGTGAGATGGATAAACCTTTATTTTATTTTATGTGCATTGGTGTTTTGGCTGCGTGTATGTCTATGCGAGGGTGCTGGATTCCCTGGAGGTGGACGCACTCTCAGGCAGTTGTGAGCTGCCATGTGGTTGCTAGGAAATAAACCCGGGTCCTCTGGAAGGGCTGCTGAGCCATCTCTCCAGCCACCTTTTCTTCTTTACAAAGGATCCAGTCTGTTGTCCAGTTATAGCCACACAGGCATCTCAGGGGGCAGTAACATGGGCTCTGGGCACCTAGCTCCTATCCCAAGTTCTTTCTAAGTCTGGCTTCTACCTGCGTAGGCTTCACTGGTCCTTTGCTCTCCTCTGAACCTTCCTGCTGTAGCAAGTAGGAAGAGCTCTCCAGAGCCTACACGACATTCATGGATATAGTTCCAATGACGCACAGGCCCCATGCAGACCTCTGACCTTTAGGCCACGCTGGAAGGTAGAGATGGACAGAAGGGCTAGGTCCTGCTGCTCCTCAGCGTATCGGACTAGGTACACGTAGACAAGCTTCTTCACCTAGGAGAGAGCAGGTGTCCTGGCTGGTGTCCCAGCAGGGGGTAGCACCTTCACCGCCCAGGATGCCATAACCACCCATGCATGCAGCTATGGTTCATGGGTCAAGTTCGTCCAGTAGGAGACAGCAGCCTTAAGTGTGTCCCCAGCCCTCTACCCTGATTGACATCCAGTTCAGGGACATGAGGACAGGGACAGCTTGAGCAGGCAGTCCCCCAAGGGTTAAATAGTTTCCTTCCTTGCCCTCAGCCCAGCTTGAGTTGAGTCTTGGGTTGGGATGGGAGCCCGTCTGTGGACGGTGCTCACCTCTATGTTCTTACAGGCTACATTCTTCACCACGGCAGGGAACAGGTCTGAGGCATTCTTCCCCCGGGCGATCATCTGTGTGTTGGGATCAGAGAGGAAAATAAAAGGGGAGGGGGTGGAGCACTGGTTAGGGCAAAGCCTGATACATACCCAGGGTCACTGCTCTGGGACAGGCAGGCCCGTCACCCAGGGGAAACCCCTCTTACTGCCACAATCCTCTTCATGGCCTCCAGCTTGAGGGAATCTTTATTGGTGTCCAACATCTCTTTCAGGTCATCGTGCCTGGTGGGACACATAGACGGTCAGGTAAGGAGCAGGATGGGCATGAATCACCACCAGTGTCCAGGTAGGACTCAGGCCAAGTCCAGTCCAAGGAGGGACCAGAGCAGGGGATACAGGCAGGGAGTGGAAATAGGTAAGCTCCCGATTAGGGGTTCAGGAGAGACTTGTGGGCCAGCCACTGTTATGGGCTGGATCGTGTTCCCTAGCCAAAAGAAAGGATGTTGAAGTGCTAACCCAGTGCCTTAGAATTTTTGGAAACTGATTTGTCAAGGATGTGAGCTGGGAAGATAGCTCAATTACTGTAAAGACACAGGACTGAAGATTTACGTCTGTAAGCCAACAAACATCGATGATAGCCAGCAAGCCAGAAGGATTCCCCACTGGGTTTCTAGGGAGCATGACCTTGCTAACTAACTGGGGTGGTTTGAAGGAAAATGGCCCCCAAAGGGAGGGCACTACTGGGAGGCGTGGCCTTGTTGGAGGAAATGTGTCACTGTGGGGGCAGGCTTTGAGGTCTCTTTTCTGAAACTTCATTCGGTGTGACAGTTGATTTCCTGTTTCTTACAAGATGTAGCTCTCTGGGCTTCAGCCTGTTGCCTGCACACTGCCATGCCTTCATGAAAGTGTAAGCAAGCCACCTTCAATTAAATGTTTTCTTTATAAGAGTTGCCATGGTCATGGTGTCTCTTCACAGCAGTAGAAACCCTAGCTAAGACACTAACACCTTTGTTATAGACTCTAGGCCTTCTGAGCTGAAACAGAAAGTTTCTAATCTAGGATCTGAGATGAAGCTCAGCTGTTAGGGTGCTTGCTTAGCTGCACAGAGTTCTGGGTTTGACCCCCACCTGAACTGTGCGCAGTGTCACATCCCAGGCTCAGGAATAGGAGACAGGAAGCCCAGGAGACCCTGTTCCCAGTCAATAACCCAGCTTGTGGTTCTTTCTTACTTCAACCATAGAAAACTAAACCAGCCATGACGGGGCACACATTTAATCCTCACCCAGGAGTCGGAGGCAAGTGGATCTCTATGAGTTCCAGGCCAGGCATCAAGGCACAGTGAGACCCTGTCTCAAAACCCAAACCAGTCAACAACAACAACAAAATTCAGAGAGCTAAGGGACAAAGGAAAGGTTGGGGTAGAAAGATAAGGCCTAGCTCAATGGATGGGAAGAACCAAGGGAGAGGAACTGGGTATCAAACAAGGGTAGGAGACTAGGGAGATTTGTCATTATGTGCTTTTCATGCGAGCATGAGGACTTGAGATTGCTTCCCAGCATCCATTAAAAGCAGGACACGGTGGTAACTGCTTGTAATTCCAGTACCTGGGAGGCAGAAACTGGAGGATCTCTGGGGCTTGATCGCTAGTCCACCTCATCAAAAAAGTGAGAGCCAGCAACCAGTGGGTGAGGCCTTGCCTCAAATAAACAAGGTGGGCGGTTCCTGAGGAACACAGGGTAGGTGTCTGGCACCCACACACATGTGCACCTGCATAGTGCCCCTGTACACACAAAAAGAAAAGAAGAGTATGATGCTCTTTCCCCAAACATGTTTGCAGGTCTTGGCCTTACAGACCAAAATGAATCCAAGAACCAGACAACTCCCAAAGATTCCATGGGTGGCCTCATGTCCAAAGTCAATCCTGTCAGTTAGCATTGGGTGGCCATTCATGAAGGTATAAAACACCCCTGGGTGAAATAAAACATCTAGAAACAATGTCCAGTCCTAGGAGAGAGGCCAATGTGTCTGCTGTTGAGACAGAGAAATCAGTGACCTATATCATGAGAAAGAGAATCTCATTACACATGTGCCAGTCATGTGTGTGAGCCTAACAGAAAAAAAACGAGGAGGGATAGGAGCACTGAGAAACCCATGTCCCAAGAACTTCAGGAGGCTTCGTTTCTCACCAGCCTCCATATGCATGTGTGCATAGCACACACATAAGCATTGTCGTACATCCAAGTCAACACATACGTATGTACATGGGAAATGTCTTTTCTGAAAAGATTTTTGACAGAAAAGCAAAATAGAAAAAGGATGCCTTTTAGAACACAGAGGCCCTTGCTAGCTGGCAGATGATGGGCAGAATGCATCCAGCCCTGTACGTGTTAGCTCAAAGTGCCCTTTCCTGGGTGGCCCCAACACCAAAAAATTTTTGGTGCTCTTAAAGCAAAGACCATAAGACAACCACTTTGTCCCTCTCACTACCATCAGGGGAGTTATTTCTTAAAGAAACTGTACTTCCTGATGGCAGGCTCTGTAAGACTCAGGAAGTATATGAAACTTATAAGATCAGGACATGGGATTCACCAGGCCCCACCCTATAATTGCGCAGAGGTAGCCATCTTGGAGAGAGGAGACTCTTCCACAAGCCCACTCAGAAATATGCAGGGATCTCCAGGGATACAGCTTTTGGGAGCTGTTGCCCACGCTGGACTGGATTTTTTGATGACCCAGCTACCTTTGTGGGTAGCTGTTCACCCATACTCCTGGAATTCCCTGGCTCACTGAGCTGGACTTAGGTAGGATTGTTTCTTTGGTCTGTCTCTGGTGCCACATCTGGAGTGAATCTGTATCTGTTCTTGTCACACAACACTCCCAGACACAGACCTGGTTACAGTCACTCAGGGGTGTTGAGCTGAGGTGTGGGCAGAAGCACAAACAATTCCACTGAGTCACTGGCATAACTTAGAGTCTTGGGAGCTGACAGAGGTGGGTACCAGCTTTCCCCACATCTCAGTGCTCACTGTTGTACCCCTCAAATAGACACTCCATGTTTAACTCACATATGAGTACCGCCCACATGTACCACATATGTGTCCACTCCTGTGGGTCTACCCGTACCCCAGAGATAGAGACATATCCCACACACATCCCTCAAAGACACAAATAATCATATACGTGAAACTGCAGACACATACCCACAAGCCCCAAGGAAACACACACGCTCACACAAATACAAAACAATACAGCAGCCTTCCACAGAAGCACTCTCAAGGCACAAACCCCAGACACATTTCACCTACACACCTATAGACATATGCCGTAAGAGACCACTCCATCCTCCCCATGCTACCCTATATACACAGGCCCCGTACAGTCACCACAGCCATATACAATACATATACAACCTTGACAAATTTGGTTACTCCAGGCTCATTCACCAGAATGGCCAGGGGACTTCAAGTCAGATGAGGAGATCCTCTGACCGCCTGAGGCCCAGCCTGGTGTGGTATGGGGTAGGGCAATGGCCTGCAGTGGACAGAGCAGGCCAATCTCTTAACTGTCAGTGTTCCCTAGAAGCTGACTGCTTCACACATGGGTGTCCTTGCCATGCCCCAAATGTCTCAGGCCCCTGTCAAAAGCACACACCCTAGGCCATCCCACCCACAAAACTGGTAATACATTTTAGGCTCTTGGCCGAAGGGAGGGACACTGGGTATAAAACAGAGCTGGCAGGATTGATCTTCAAATGCCCACAACCCTCTTGGAGTGAGGTGGCCTTCTCCTCCTGGAGCGTGATGGACCCCACCCCTCTTTTTCTCCCATTGCTCCCACTGGCTTCACATTCCCAGGAGGCAGAGGAAGGGAGAGGAACACAGCAGTGCCCTGAGATCATGAAATATTCACTTCCCAGTCGGATCCCTTTACCTTGCACTCATTCTGACCTGACCCCTGACCTACTCTGGGTTATCAGACTCTCCTGACTGTGGCTAGAGCCCTCCAGTGTATCAAACATGACCCTGGGATCAGACACATCCACCCACCCCTCAGTGGCCCACGGGGCTCCCTCCCCAAGTTAAGGTCAGCACACCCAGAGAGGCTGCTCAAACTTGGATTGTGTTTGTTTCTGTCTCCAAACCTTATCCTGAGACTACTCCAGCAAGAGCTTGGGGTAGGGCAGTCAAGATGGGCCTTGAAGCCTTGAATGTTTCACCCTCTCCCTCTGCTCAGAGTTTATCTCACCCTCAGGTGTCCTGTGACCTCTACCTGAAGCCCCTCAAGCCTGAAGCCTGAATACGTGCCTGGCGCTATTCTACCAAGGAGGTTAAACAGGGAGCTGGGGCCGGGTGGTGGTGGCGCACGCCTTTAATCCCAGCACTTGGGAGGCAGAGGCAGGCGGATCTCTGTGAGTTCGAGACCAGCCTGGTCTACAGAGCTAGTTCCAGGACAGGCTCCAAAGCCACAGAGAAACCCTGTCTCGAAAAACCAAAAAAACAAACAAACAAACAAAAAAACCAGGGAGCTGGTCTGAAAGTAGCAGCCACCCATTCCCTGACCTCAGTTCTCTGGGGGCAGAGGCAGGATGTTCTGTACCTTAATGGCTGGCTCTGGGTCTGGCCTTGGCCAACCTCAGGGCAAGGTCCTTCTATCGATGTTTCTGGGGTTGTGTCTTCCTCAGGAGCCTGCAGCCACCGAAGTTCCTCAGGCTTCAGGGCCTGGTACCAGGGTGGGGGCCCACCTTCAGGACCAAGCACAGGACTGGAAGCCTCCTCCTGCTCAGCCCCACTGGCCCCTGGCCTCACTACCGTCCCGGGGAGCTGCAGGAATCGCTGCATCTGGCATCAGGTCCAGCTCCAAGAGAGAACTAAGCTGGCAGCCAGCTGGGACTGCTCGTCCTGCCCACGGCCACCAGAAGGCCCGCCCTGAAACTCGGTAACTAAACACTGGCCAGGTGGGAGGCTCTGGTTTCCCTCTCAAGGCTCAGAAGCAAAGCCACAGGAGGTACAGATGGCTGGGGACAGGGACTGAGCCCATCCCAGTCTCTGGGCACATGAGAGGGTCAGGGGAAGAGTTTCTTTTTTCACTCCAAATCTCATAGCCATGACTGAACGGTAAATTTCCTCAGAACGGTGCTTCTGTCCTCCTAGGAATCTCATACATCCCTGCTCACTCCGGCCCAGGCTTTCATTCCTCATCAATCCTTCCAAAGCAGTTTGTGCTGTTAATCTTGAATGTGAGTTTGTAGGATATAGAATAATCTAAAAAAAAAAAAAACAAAACAAAACACCAAACCTGCAGGCTTGTCTGTGAGGGAATATTTAGATTGCTCCAATAGACATGGGAAGATCCATCCTAAGTGTAAGGGGCAACTTCCCATGATGGGGGCATGTGACTGAATAAAAAAGAGAAAGTGGGGGCTGTAAAAATCTCAGTGGTTAGGAGTTTTGACTGCTCTTCCAGACGACCCAGGTTCTATTCCCAGCACCCCCATGGCAGCTCACAGGTGTCTGTAACTCCACTTACAGGGGTTTCCACAGACACCAGGCACATGTGTGGTTCACAGACAAGCATGCATGCAAAACACCCATATACATAAAACAAAAATAACAAATTTAAAAGAATTACAGCAGCAGAGAGAGAGAAAGAGAGAGAGAGGGAGAGAGAGAGAGAGAGAGAGAGAGAGAGAGAGAGAGAGAGAGAGAGAGAATATGAAGCTCACCATTCATTCATCTTCTTGGCTTCATGACTGAGGTTGTCCTATGTCCAGCCTCAAACCCTTGCCATCACATCTCCCCAACACATATCCTCAGCCTATGAGTTAAAATAACCCCCTGCTTAAATTGCTTTTGTCAGATGTTTGATCAAAGCGATAGGAAAGAAAGCCCTTATGTCCCCCTGTCTCCCTAGTGTGGGTCAGGACATCTTAGCATTTCTACTGAGCACAGCTTTGCACCTGAGAAACTTTTACATGACTCCGTCTGCAGGGATCTAAAGCAGGCACACACATCAAGCATTGACTGGCAATCAATCCAAAAGAAATTAAAACAGTTTTTGGGGCTGGAGAGATGAGTCAGCAATTAATAGTGCTGGCACAGAAGACCAGAGTTCAGATCCCAGCACGCATGTAAAAGCCAGACATGGTCCTGTTCACCCCTCTAACCCAGCACAGAGAGGACATGGAGAGAGCAGAATCTCTGGGCATGGTGGCTGCCAACCTAGAAGAAATCTGTGAGCTCAGTTCAGTGAGAGACCCTGCATCAAAGAACAAGGCGGAGGATATCTCCCTGCAGTTTTGCAACATGCCCACCCACACATACATGTGCATGTACACCACATACACTTCACACGCATATATACACACATACACATAAAAATAATAACAAGATAACAAAACCGGATATTTATCACAAATAAGGTTACCGTTCAGGACTAAAGTAAATTTGCATACAAATGACACGGATGTGCTTGCTTGGGTAACACTACATCCAAAGACACACTGACTTGATCCATGCTGAAGAATAAGGGTAGGACCATGTCAGGAGTCCCCAGTTCTGTAATTAAACCATTATGTTTCTGTAAAAGCAGAGATTTTTGTATGAAAGTGCTGTGGCTCATGGCATGTCAATCTCCAGGGAGAGTCTCCCGTGTGCACCAAGGTGTGTCAGGCAGTGTCAGTGTCTGGTGTGATCAGGTCAGAGTTGTAGCGTGCAATGTTCTGTTTAGAGTTACAACTGCAGTAAAGTCACAGTAGGCAGGACAGGTCAGGACTCCCCACTTCCATTATGTTTTTGATTTTGAATTCATTTCAGGTTTTCTGGGTTCAGAATCCTTTACTGCTGCCAAACTTTTTGTGAATGCTGCATTCAGTTAGCCGACACAGTTGAGAGCTTCGGTTTAAACAGGCTTGCTTTTAGTCTGGCCTCACGCCAGCCACTTAACTCTAATTGACATTTTCCCTTATCTCTTGCTCAACTCAGATCACTTTCTTTCTTTTTTTAAAGGTTTATTTATTTCTTTATTTCATAGTTGTGAGTGTTTTGCCTGTATGTAAGCATGGGTATCGTGTGCATGTTTGTGTGGTGTTCAAGGAAGTCAAAAGTGGGCATCAGACCCTCTGGAGCTGGAATCGGAGGTAGTCATGAGCCAACATGTGGGTACTGGAAATCGAACCCCGGTCCTCTGAAAGAGCCACAGGTGCTTTTAACCACTGAGCCATCACCTCTCCAGCCTGCTCCCCCCTTTCACTTTCCTCAATCCAGCCTGAGATTCTTCCAATACACAAATCTGGTGAGAGCCCCTGCTTAGAACCCTCATTCATTCTAGTGTCTTCTGGTGATTCCAGCCACACTGTGCTGACACCAGAAGAACCTACATATTGCTTTCCTTAGTCCTCCAGGCTGTAAGAAGTATAAGTAAAATATGGTTATTTATTTATTATTTATTTGTAGCTCTGGCTGTCCTGGAACTGGCTATGTAGACCAGGCTGGTCTTGAACTCAAAGAGCTCTTCTTGTCTCTACCTCCTGATTGCTGGGGTTAAGGTGAGCACCACTGCACCCAGCTGTACTGTCTTTTCTACCAATGGGAGTCTTTACTAAACTGTTACATAGAGAGAGAGAGCACAGGCTCCATCTCCTTTTTCTCAGGTTTCCTCTTCTCAACAGAATCCTGCAGTCCCGGGAGCCACGAATTCTGGACAGACTCATAGCCTAACATTTGTCTAAGATTAAAGTGTGTGCCCAAGGCTGCATCCTGTGCCAGGTGGTCTTGGCACAGAGCTTTAATCCCAGCACTTGGGAGGCAGAGACAGGTGGATCTGTGAGTTCAAGACCAGCCTGATCTACAGAGTGAGTTCCAGGACTGTAGTGGTATGTAATTTTTCTTTTGATAAATAAATCTTTTGTGAAGACCAGAGGCAAAGCCAAAGCCACTAGAGGTCAGGCAATGGTGACACGCGCCTTTAATCTCAGGATTTGGGAGACAGAGTCGTTTGGATCTCTGTGAGCTCAAGGCCACCCTGGGCTACACAAGATCAATGCAGAAACAAAGCCAGGTAGTGGTGGTCTACACCTTTAATCCCAGCACTAGGGAGTCATACTCCCTTAATCCCAGCACTAGAAGGAATAGAAAATGAGAGGAGAGAGAGAGGCTGTCTGCTTAGTTTGCAGTTACCTGGCCTTGGTAGAGGTAAGATGTCTCTAGTGGCTTGGCTATTTTGCTTTTCTAGTTGCCAGGTTGAACCCCAATTTTTGCCTTGGGTTTTTTATTATTCATGCTACTTTTGTTACCCAGCATGGGGCTCGAAGCCAGACCCTGACATTAAGAGTCTCATGCTCTACTGACTGAGCTAGCCCACTGAGCCAAGAGAGGCTTAGTCTGTTTATGGTTGCCCAGCCTTGGTGGCGGTAAGACATCTCTAGTGGCCTGGTTGCTTTTATGGTTTTCAGGTTGAATCCTAATTTTCATCTCTGGGTTTTTATTATTCCTGCTACACAGGTCAGCCAGGAACTCACAGAAAGTTGATCTCAAAATAAAACAAAACATACCAACAAACAAAAAAAGCTGCACCCTGTTCTCAAAAATTACACTTTGATTATCACTTGCACAGGGTTCGATGTTGTTAGCACCCATCTAAGCTGTGAGGCCTAGTATTGCCCACCCAGAGTGAAGGACAGAGTAACCGTTTCATTGGTAGTAAAAATCCAGGGGGATTCCCACTAGGTGCACCTGCCAGCCCGAATCCCCCTCTGCAGAAGACAATTTGCTTGCCCCTAGTGCTTTGGATTGTGTGGTCATTTCCCTGAGACCCCAGACCCATTTCTTATGTGTTCCCTAAAAACGGAAGCAGCCTCACACTCCCCTGCTGACCCTAGAAGCTGAATGGCCACTACTTCATTCTTGCTCCTTCAGAGCAATCTGTGCTCACCTGTTCACTGCTGTATTGCCTGACGAGCAGGTCCGCACGTAGGCCTCTAATAAATGATTGCTATTGAATTCATGAACGAATAAATGAGTGAGTCAGAGGGCAGGGGCTGAACCATACTTTAGACAAGCAGGGCTGAATCACAGCGCAGTGAGGGGTGGGGTGGGAAGAGGAAGAATGAGGTGGTAGATGGGGGGGGGGGGATGAATTTGTAGGAGGAGCCAGTTTCTCAGTCTACAGCCTGAGCTGGCTTCCTGAAGCAGCCCAGACTAAAACTCCAGTTCACGAATTTAGGCCCCTCCCCCACGGTGCTGGGTTTGGGGTTTTGTTTTGATTTTCTCCTTGAACCAACTCAACCAGTGAATAAAGGTTGCAAAGCAGGGATATAGGGGCAGCTGTTCCTTGAGAACCCCGCCTTGCTGGCCCCTCCCTCACCAGCCTCGGGTCCCCTGGGTCGCTTAAGGCGACCCTGCGCAGAGCCTAACGGGCCAGTCTTGGGCCTCCCGGGCGCTGTCCATGGTGCCCGCACGTAGACCGTGTCCGGGCCTGCGCTTCCCTAGCTCACCGCTTGTAGTCGGAGGAGAAGATCCCGCCGCTCGCCGGGTCATGGCCATATTCCGGTTCCCCGGGGCCGGCCGAGCCGCCCTTGTCTTCGCTGTAGGCTGGGGCGGCCGACATGGGTCTGCACTGCGGGGCGAGTGAGCGGCTGGACTGGGCTATGGCCGAGGCAGGGGACGCAGGCCTAGCTCTGCAGCGCTGCAAATCTGCGCGGCGGAGGCTGCGCGCGGATTCAGCAATCAGGGCTGCACTCTGAGATTCTTAAAGGCACCAGAACCACCGTAGAGTGCAGGGGTTGGGGTGAGCTCACCGGGAGGAGGAACAGCGCCTGCCTCGCCCCAATCTCTCAGAACCCCCTGACACCCATGTCTCCGCACTTAAAGCAACTTCAAGCACCTGCAGGTCTGACAGTGAACCAGCACAGCCTTGGGAGGGACGTGGACCTCCTGTCGCCAACCCTGATCACCTGACCTCCAAGGGTCCGCCCACCCACGCAGTGAAGGAAGGGGGGTACTCTGAAAGAAGGCACTGATTGAAACATCAGCCTTGGAGAATTAGGGATGGTACCTTTCCAACCTCATTTTTCACACAGCCTAAATACCTCTGGTGGCCACCTGCCTACTATGTGAGAAGCTTAGCAGCTTCCTGGAAGAAGAGGAATTTAAGGGCAGGCTGACCCAGGAAGCAAGCACAAGGGCATTCTGGGAGCAGAGTAATTCCAGATGAAGTAGAGAGAACATCTAACGTCTTATTTAGGTTTTAGAAAATACTTTAATGATTCTTTCTGAAGCCTCTTCTGGCCCGCTCAGTAGGGCCCAAGGTCACGTTAATCCATGGTTAAGTCCACGTCCATTGGCATCTAGGAGGGAAGGGAGAAGTAACAGACTGTGTTAGGGTCTAGTCTAACCTCCGGGTCTCAGGGGCTTCGTGATCCAAGGGAGGGAAGGAAAGGGTGAGAGAGAGAGAGAAGGAAGCAAGGAAGGAACAGGGCTGGATGGAGAGAAAGCCCTAAGCTAGGCTGATGTATGGGTCACATATCTTTGGGCTAGAGTTTGGCCATGAAGCTGAGTGGCTGGAACCCCAGTAAGGCCTAGAGACTGGAAGACTTCCCAAGGGCTGTCTTGATTTGTAGAACTAGGAATCTCAAAACTCCAAGATCAGAATTTGTGGGCTGCTTTGAAATGGGTGGAACTCAGAAAGCTGAACTTTGGGTCAATAGGAGGTGAAGGGCTCTCTCTAGTGGGCCCAGTATGGCAAACAAGGCTCTGACTGGTCTTGTCCTCCCCATTCCCTCACCCTGCTGACTGTTAGATTATGTTCCTAAGCTGCCACCAAGAACTATTTCACTTCATCTTCCTGAGGCTGACCACCAAGGTCCAGTATCAAAATATTTAAACTCAGCAATCAAAAGGCCCTTTTGTCCACCCTAATTAGCATACCCAATCAAAGCAAGCCAACTCATCCTAACAAGGACTTACCCTTTTCCCTTCATAAGCTGCCATTTGCCTATGGGCCACATCTGCCTCCCCTTTATCCAAAGGCAGTCCTTTGTTCCTCTGGGGAAATACATCTTCCCCTCTCCCTTGCCCCTTTCTCCCCTCTCCCTTGTCTCCTATTCCCTGTATTTGTCCCTCTGGGGTAATTCTCCTTTGTGCTGAGAACTTGGTCTTGGTGTGTCCTTCCAGAAAGTTCTACCGAAGGAAGAAGAATAAGGGGTTGGGCTAGCACTGGGGCAGGAGATTGGTATTATTCAGTAAATATGTCTGGCCAGGATATAAGAACTGGGGCTTGAGGCCAGCCTGGCAAGGGGCTCAAAGGGGCTTCATAGTGTGTAACTTCAACAAGTAGGCACAGTGATTTTCTTCTGGGGTGTTTGGGATGCCAGAGTGAAAGACCTGCAGTTTAGAGGAACCTGGTCTGAATGTAGAAGGGGTGAGGAACGGCTGAATTTTGCTGGAGCAGGTTGGCATTTGTTAGCAAACTTGGGGCTGGCATGGGGATGTACAGCTAGAGGAGAGGCACTTACTGAATCCATGCCCAGCAGGTTCAGGGCAAAGTGCACGCAGTTGCTGCTTGTTGGATGGTAGGGAGGAGGATCACTGTCCATAGCTTCTCGCACCCGACGCTCCAACTCCTCAGGGTCAATGCGGCGGCGTCTGCGAAGCACTCGCCAGAGCCTTCGAGAACGCTGCAGTGCCCGGTGACCCTGTTTGCACACCACACCTTCACAGTAACCCAGAAGGGTCTGGAGTCCAGCGCTGCTGCTGGAGGTCCTGCCTGTGGGGATAGCGGAGCCCAGTGCAAACAGGAGCTGGCATTTCCTCAAACTGAAGTGCCACACCTGGGCTGCCCCTCCCCCCCTTTTAGAGACCTACACTTTCATCCCAGGGCAGTCCCCACCCCATAACTCACCAAATTCATTTTCGCTCACCCTCAAAGTGTATGATCTCTCCGTGGCCGCAGTAAACACCCACGTGGGCTCCAAGCCACTGTGCCTTAGGAGACTGTAATCTGAACAGGAAGAGGTCTCCAGGCTGAGGGTCCCCTTTGTCTAACTCCACCTCCTGGAAGTGCTGACCCATGAATGCCTCAGAGAAGAAGAACTTCAAGGTCCTGGATGCCCCAGCCAGGGTCTAAGAGGAGAAATGGCACAGACTACAGGGTGGATGCAGAGGCACAGCTGGGTCATTCTGCTCATCACAGAGGTAGACCTGGCTTGAGGTAGGGCCCTAGGCAGAAGGTCTTCACCGCTTCCTGCCTTCGTACCCAAAAGGGACTCCAGAGATCTGAAAACCACAGATGTACCCTGGTCTGAGTGACCCTTAAGGATCCCATACTGTGAAGCAATTGGGACTTCCTCACCACACAGTTATCCCCATATCCCCAAATCCTGCCACTCTTTTCTCCTCCCTCTCCCGGTTTCCGGATCTCCTTCCTCATCGGTCTTCCATCTTGGTGTGCCTACAAGCAGCACTGGACTCTGGGTGTCAGCAGGTACCTGGGTTGAGAAGTAGGCCTGAAGAAACAGGAAAACTTCAGTGAGATCTGGACCATGGTAGACACCTCCCAAGTCTAATAACCTCAGTAGCCAGTGTGCACTCTTTCACGCTTTGCTATCGTTCTCAAGATAGATGTAGTATTCTCATTTTCAGGAGGAAATTGAGGACTGACAAATCTTGCTACAGTACACACAGCTAACCTGTGCCCATGTGACCATCCTGCATCACATGTACTAAATAAATACTGTGGTTTTTTTTTTAATATATAAGACACTGAAAATTTCAGTTTAGTCTCTCATCTTTACTGGGAACAGAGGGCGCTGGAAACTTGGAAGGATAATTTCAGTGCCCTGGTTCTACCTGAGCTTTGGTTTCAGAGGAGAGAGAGAGTGGGGAGCACTATATTAGGGATTGCTAAAGGACATGAGACCAACAAGTGACCCCTGACCCCAGGACTCTGGGCATCTCTGTGTCCTTGTGCCCTTGGTTAGGGGTCATTCTCTCTAACATCCACCAGATAGGGAGAACACCTTCCTCCCAGTTCCCCTCCCATCCCATACACACGGGGTCAAGCAGAAGTCACAGCTATGGAAGGCAGGGGACTGTCCTGGCCCCTGTTGAGACCGCTGGTACCCTGCCTGGGGAGGAGACAAGATGAGGCAAGGACTTCTGCTCCATTTACCTGGCATGTGATGCTCATCTAGGGAGAGAAAAACCAGTCATCACCACAGGGTTCGTTCCCTGTCCTCCCTGCTCTGGGTGATGTGCATAAACCTGCTCTAGCTGGCTGATTGCAGGTTGAGAGACCTGTCACCTCTCCATATGGGACATCAAAAAGTCCCTTCTCTCTCAACCTCAACTTCCTTATATGTAACCTGGGGAAAATAATGTTGGTGAGCTGGGCATCACCTGACCACTGTGAAGCACTGAGAGCTCTTTGTGATCCTTACAAGGCCAGAGGGTTTATCTATGGTTTATCTAAGGTCTAGTTGGCTCCTGAACTTGCACTTTTGCCTGCAGTGGAGGGCAGCAGAGAATATCTTTCTCAGTTGAGAGGAGAAGAACAATAAGTCCCAAAGGCTGGTGACCCCCTGTGACCCTTGCCTCACAGATTAAAAGGAATCACTCAACCAGAAAGCCCAGACTCTCCCTCAAATTTCCCACTGTGGGGGCTGAAGGCAGAGGGCCTCTCTGGCTGCCATTAGCTGGGCCTTTGCCCTTTCAAACAGGGCTCCAGGTCCATGGCTGCTGTTCCACCCATAATGAAAAATAATGCCTGTTATCAAAGCTATATGGCGACCCCAGTTATCCCCAACAACAATGTCATGTAGATCCTACTGTCATTCTCATTAGGAAGAAGGGATAAATGGGTCTGGGGAGGTTGTTAAGGTTAAGTCTAAAAAGTGGTAGAAGCAGAGATCAGACTGAGCTGATCTGACTTAGCCAGGGTATGGGACTGTCTCTAGAATGCCAGGATCTCTTGAATGATACATTTAATCCCACCTCCAGCCCCCACCATCTGTTTACTTCCTGACTAGAGGAGCAGCTACCCTTGCCTTTAGCATTCATTCATTCATTCATTCATTTAGTTGTTAAAAGCAGAAAGAGCAACACCCTGGAATCATCAGAGCCTGGGACACAAGTTTTCCAATTCCACCGCCCAGGGCCTGAAAATGCTGCCCACCCTGTTGGGGATCCAGGCTTGGAGGCCTGAGTCCTTCTTTCTGTCACCCTGGCTATCAGAAACAGAGCAGTGACAGGGTGTCTCTGTGACTGACTTTGGGGTCACTGCTCCCAGCCAGGTACCTACAGCTAAAGCAAGGTCAGAGCGGAAGCCCAACTCTTCTGACCATTTTCCCCTTTCTGGGGACTCCGGCTACTGTCACCCCCCACCCCAATCTGAACTCATAGCCAAGCTGCTTACCTTTTAGTGACCACTTCACTCCTTATGAGACGTTCGTCTTCTGTGATCAGAGGAAAGAGAACAAGTTTCCATGGATCAGGCAGATAAATGGGCTAAGCAGGAAGTTCTGGGACCAGATTCTGGGCACTGCTGTCCTAGCCAATCTGAGTGAGGCAGTGGCACTTCCCCTATGACCGTGGAGTGGGCAAAATGCCAGAGCCTGAGGGCCGGGGTCCAGGTAGGTAAATGGCTCCTCCTTCCCCTCCTCCCACCTTTCAACATCTGGTCTCTGACATCCATGACCGCCCATTCTCCTCAGCTCCATTCCCTCACTCCTCACTGGCCTCGGAGAATTCAAGGCTTCATCTCCACGCTGCCTTGGACAAGGACGGGAGCTAGCTTTCAATCCCATGAATTACTGAAGTTTGCTATATGCTCTGTTTTAGGGGACACACTTTGCACCCTTGCAAGTGTATTTAGCATGTTTGAATGTAGTGTTCTGTGAGCACACGCTGGGTCAAGGTGGTGGTGATATTGCTCAAATCACCTCTGACTATATTAACTTTATTTTTTCTACAGTTTTCTGTGTGTTAAGGGGAAAGGTAAGAGTTCCTGCTAAGTACAGGGGCAGAATTGTCTCCCTTTCATCCTATATAGGTTTTGCTCTGTGGAGTTGGAAACTCTTATTACACGTAGAAACTTTTTACGACTGCGGCATCTTTGGATAAGCTGACATTTATCAATATATGAATGTTTGTAATGCTTTTCTCTGTCCCTTTAAGAGACAAGCCACACCCACTCCCTCCCCTGTAGCCCAGGCAAGTTGATCTTCAGCTTCCAGCCTGAGTCCCTTCCTTTCCATCTCCCTCTCAAAGAGGCAGTTTTGGTCTCTCCCTTCTCCCAACTTTTCCCCTTCTCCCCCTTCTCTCCCTCTCCCTGCTCTTCTCCCTTTTCCCCTTCCCTTCCATAACCCACTAAATAAATATCCAACCTCATTCCTCAGTCTGCACGGCATGCCTGTCCTTCTGCCTCTAGTTTTGAGAAACTAGAATAGAAGAAGCTAGAAAAAAAAGCTAAGAGGATTTAGAAGTAGGACAACATTATTAGAGTAGAAACAGAACAATAAAGAGCATATTAAAAGAAAAGCATGATCCTCAGATTGCGTGTGAAGTTATTGTAGAAATCTTTTACCCCTCCTTTGCCTCTGAGAAGCCTTTCACCTTTGGAACTCTGGGTAGGGACTGGAGCTGGTCTCTTGGCCCTTATACCTGCCTGGCCTGTTTGAAGATCTTTATGTTGTGTAAGCACTAGATTGGGCTTACAAATCAAAACTATGGGTTTTATCTCAGATTGGCAAGTAGTCTTTTGTTTGAATCAAGGCTACATTATTTTATAAAAGATATTCTGACATTGTAGCTCAAAATTTGCATTTTCTTATCCTATGCACAATCTGTGTCCTTAAGCTGACTCCACCCCCAACACTCTGCTTAAAATAACCTGGATTCAATTAGCCCAAATCAATGCAAAAATCAAGTAAAGAAGAACAGAAAACAAAAGCTCATATATGATTGGATGTGTGCTAAATATATGATGATTTCTATTCTTGATTATATCTTGTAGCTGAATAAATAATAGAGTCAGTTCTGTATGATCATGACAGTATCATAAGGGATTTGAGCGATTTCACTTAAATTTCCTAACTGATAACCTGCCTTTCCTGATTTATTTGCATCAGTATAGAATGTAAGGATTCCAGATAGTGGTATTCCCTATACAATGTAAGGAAGATCCAGTTAGTTCTCTTTATAAAGTGAATTCTCTTGCTTTTGGAATACTTGTTAATTTCTTCCAAAAATTAACTAGGAGCTCTTCACCAATGTTCAAATTCTGCCCATAATGAGTCAATTTCATCATTAGTAAAAGGTATTGCAATTCCTGCTAATTAATGAAGTCTTAATTTTTCTTTTAGAAGCAAACATACGTTTCTCATTTTTTACTCTGTCTATGTGGTAAAAAGATCCATTCTAAAATAATATCTTTTCTCTGCATTAATATTCCTGAAGGAGAATGCATGGAGGGTAAAATAACCAAAAATGCATTCAAGCTCTGGATCCAAATGATCCACATGTGCCTCCTGTAATTTCTTTTCCAGCAAAGCCTGTTCACTCTCAGCCAGTTGTCTTGAACTATTTAAGTCCTTGTCAGCTTTCAAGGTTTGGAACAAATTACTCAGTTCTGGTTTTGTTACGCCAATAGTGGGCCATGGATGAGCAATGTCTCTCAGCAATCATTGAAAGAGTCTGCAATTGGATACTCTGCCATAACCAGCCCCTGCAATGGCCTCGTCCTTGGTGGGCAAGAAGATGGTGTTTGTGACGAAAACGCAAACAAGCTGGGGGAGTTCGTTCAGATTCTAGGAGATAAGTTTCTGTGCACTTTGGTGGCACAGAAAACTGACCTGCCTGAGTATCAGGGAGAGCGGGGTGAAATTTCCATACAGAAGTGTTTGGAGGCAGCTCGCCAGGTTCAGGGTCCTGTACTGATGGAGGATACCTGTCTGTCCTTTAATGCCCTCGGTGGGGGCGGGGGCGCTTCCTGGCCCCTACATAAAATGGTTTCTAGAGAAGCTAAAGCCTGAAGGTCTCCACCAGCTCCTGGCCGGCTTTGAGGACAAATCAGCCTATGCTCTTTGTACATTTACCCTCAGCACTGGGGACCCAAGCCAGCCAGTCCTCCTGTTCAGGGACCAGACCGCGGGCCGGAGGCTCCAGGAACTTTGGCTGGGATCCCTGCTTTCAGCCTGATGTAAAGGAGTAAACATATGCAGAGATGCCAAAAGCTGAGAAAAACACCATTTCTCATCGGTTCAGGACCCTGCTCAAGCTACTAAAGCACTTTAGCATGACTGCTGGGGCTGGTAACCAGTAAAGACTTGGGGATGGGGAGGACTACTGTTGAGCTCCCCAGGAGGCAGGCACTCCTGGCAGGTATTTCTCTGGGTTTCCCTTTGCCTGGGGTTATAGGCAGCTTCAGCAGCCAGGTCTGGTGGAGCAGTTTGCTCTGCATAGGAGAACTCTGGGCCAGTTGTTATTAAACTCTTGCCCTTTAGGATTCATGAGTTTCCTTTGACCAGACATAGTGGCGCACACCTTTAGTCCCAGAATGTGGGAGCCAGAGGCAGACAATCTTTGTGAGTTCAAGGCCAGCCTGGTTTAGATAGTGAGTTCCAGGACAGCCAGAGCTACATAGTAAGATACTGTCTCAAAAACAAAACAAAAAGCCAGAGTTGCTCTTGCAGCCTCTGGGATCCTGAGAGAACTTTGGGTGTTCACACTTCTTAGCTGGGTTGAAGATTGGCAAAGAAATACACAACCTTTGATTTGAGAATGCAGCAAATGTAAATTCTGGAAGGCATGTTTCCAGAATAAATGGTATATCTGTTTGAGGGAAAAAAAGAGTCTGCAATTGATCTCTCCTACTTTGCACATTTTGAGGTCAAATTTTTGGTAGACCGATTTTTTTGGTAGACCTATTTTATATTCTAAGTTATTAATAGAATTTCTAATTTGTATTTTTTTCAGGAGCAATTTGTAATCCCAAACAAGGCAAAATTTCCTTTACTTCTTCAAACATTTTCTCTAAGGCATCTTTATTTGAATCAGCTATTAAATATCATTCATATAATGGTGAGGAAACTGCTTAGGTATCATTTCCAACAGCTGTCATACAAAATATTGGCAAAAGGTGGGGTTGTTTAACTTTCTTTGTGGGAGAATCTTCCATTGAAATCTTCTAGCGACTGATAATTTGCTACAAGGTGCAACATTAAATAGTAATTGTTCAACCATCTTTTTACAAGGAACATATCAGAACCAGGGGGCCTTGTAAACATTAAGCCGTAATTCACAGAAATTTTGGTGTTATTGCTTTGTGAATAAAGTGTCTTTTGCTGTGAATTTTCGCTGTGGCCAACTCCCTTTCTTTTACGTATTGGGAATTAATTCCCATAGTTCAGAACTGTTTTCTCTGCCATTGTAGCTTACTAATCATATTCTGCTAGCCACGTGCGAAAAATATTTTCCCACTGCCAGGGCTTCCTTCCTCTCCCCTAGGTAAACGTAGAGATCTGCCCTACTGCAATTATCTTCATCAGCAGGCATTTGGTCAGCGTTTAGGGTCCAGGCTAAAGCATCCCAGTTAAGATATTCACAGATATCCAAGGACATACAATTACTGCTTGCCCAAGCTGCTGGTTCATAGTTGCTGAGATAGAAAAAAGAAGAAGGCAGTTCACTAATGATTTTAGTACAGGAAATTTACTGTCTCAAGGACACCAGAAGAGATAATTAACCGCAAGTCAGAGAATGTTCCAATACCCATGATCAGAACATGATCAGAATGGGTGTTAACAGCATATCCCTGAACTGATAATTTAGTGTAAACTCCAGACCTAGGCCCTTAGAAACTGCAGCTACTGGAGAATATGCTAATCAGATCAGGAGCCATTAGCTTTCACCTGACTGTTTAAGTAGGTTGCCTGGTTACCTGGTATCCTCTATGCATGCTGGGAGAAAAGAAGCAAAGTGCTGATTTAAAATACAATCAGTGTATTCAAAATTCATAATTTTACTGAAAAGAAACCTTTCATCTGACCACCTAAAACTATAGTGCAGCACACTAACCTTCCCCTCTAGAATCCCCTGATGATCTAATTCCTTTCCTAACTTTCTCCACTAAGTAGTTCACTGGACCTGCACCTGCCACTCCCACCTTTAAGCTGAAAGTCACAGGTCTGTGTGTGTGAGTGAGTGTGTGAAAACTCTTATCTGATTTTTTTTTTTTGTTCATCATGTTTTCATTTTTTATTTAAATGGTAATATTTTTTTTTAATTTTTTTATTGATAAAAGGAGGATAAAGAAAAGAAAAAAAAAACAAATTTCCACCTCCTCCCACCAGCCTCCCATTTCCCTCCCCCTCCTCCCACTCTTCTCCCCCTCCTCCCACTCTTCTCCCCCTCCTCCCACCCCTCTCCCCTTCCCCCCACTCCTCTCCCCCTCCCTTTCCAGTCCAAAGAGCTGTCAGGGTTCCCTGCCCTGTGGTACGTCCTAGGTCCTCCCCCCTCCATCCATATCTAGGAAGGTGAACATCCAGACTGGCTAGGCTCCCACCAAGCCAGCACATTGTATAGGATCAAAACCGCGTGCCATTGTCCTTGGCGTCTCATCAGCCCTCATTGTTCGCCATGTTCCGAGAGTCCAGTTTTATCCCATGCTTTTTCTGGTAACAGTCCAGCTGGCCTTGGTGAGCTCGCAGTAGATCATCTCCACTGTCTCAGTGGGTGGGTGCACTCCTCGTGGTCCCGACATCTTTGCTCATGTTCTCACTCCTTCTGCTCCTCATTGGGACCTTGGGAGCTCAGTCCAGTGCTCCAGTGTGGGTCTCTGTCTCTATCTCCATCCATCGCCAGATGCAAGTTCTAGGATGGTATGCAATATATTCGTCAGTATTGCTCTAGGGTAGGGTCATTTCAGATTCCCTATCCTCAGCTGCCCAGGGAACTAACTGGGGACCTCAGCTTGGGCACCTGGGAGCCCCTCTAGGGTCAAGTCTCCTGCCCACCCTAAAGTGGGTCCCTTAACTAAGAATTGTGGTTCCGTGCTCCCCTATCCAACCTTCCTTTATCCCGATCCTCCTGTTTCCCCAAGTCCACCCTCCTTCCCTTCTACCTTTTCTCTCCCCATCTCCCCTAACCCCCATCCCACCCCACCCCCAAGATCCCACTTTTCCCCCCGGCAATTTTGTCTACTTCCCTTATCCAAGAGGATAACTATATGTTTTTCCTTGGGTTCACCTTCTTACTTAGCTTCTTTAGATTCGCCTATTGTAGACTCCGTGAACCCTATTTATGGCTAGAAACCAATTATGAGTGAGTACATCCCATGTTCGTCTTTTTTGGGCCTGGGATACCTCACTCAGGATAGTGTTTTCTATTTCCATCCATTTGCATGCAAAATTCGAGAAGTCATTGTTTTTTACCGCAGCGTAGTACTCTAGTGTGTATATATTCCATACTTTCTTCATCCATTCTTCCATTGAAGGGCATCTAGGTTGTTTCCAGGTTCTGGCTATTACAAATAATACTGCTATGAACATAGTTGAACAAATGCTTTTGACATGTGATAGAGCATCTCTTGGGTAAATTCCCAAGAGTGGTATTGCTGGGTCAAGGGGTAGGTTGATCCCGAATTTCCGGAGAAACCGAAACACTGACTTCCACAGTGGTTGCACAAGATTGCATTCCCACCAGCAATGGATGAGGGTACCCCTTCCTCCACAGCCTCTCCAGCAAAGGCTATCCTTGGTGTTTTTGACTTTAGCCAATCTTACAGGTGTAAGATGATATCTCAAAGTTGTTTTGATTTGCATTTCCCTGATCGCTAAGGAGGTTGAGCATGACCTTAAGTGTCTTTTGGTCATTTGAACTTCTTCTGTTGAGAATTCTCTGTTCAGTTCAGCGCCCCATTTTTTAATTGGGTTAATTAGCATTTTAAAGTCTAGTTTCTTGAGTTCTCTATATATTTTGGAGATCAGACCTTTGTCTGATGCGGGGTTGGTGAAGATCTTCTCCCAGTCAGTAGGTTGCCTTTGTGTCTTAGTGACAGTGTCCTTTGCTTTACAGAAGCTTCTCAGTTTTAGTAGGTCCCATTTATTCAATGTTGCCCTTAATGTCTGTGCTTCTGGGGTTATACCTAAGAAGCGATCGCCTGTGCCCATCTGTTGTAGGGTATTGCCCACTTTCTCTTCTATCAGGTTCAGTGTTTTCGGGCTGATATTGAGGTCTTTAATCCATTTGGACTTGAGTTTTGTGCACGGTGATAGATATGGGTCTATTTTCATTCTTCTACAGGTTGACATCCAGTTGTGCCAGCACCATTTGTTGAAGATGCTTTCTTTCTTCCAATGTAAACTTTTAGCTCCTTTATCGAAAATGAGGTGTTCATAGGTTTGTGGGATAAAGTCCGGGTCTTCTATACGATTCCATTGGTCGACTTCTCTGTTTTTATGCCAGTACCACCCTGTTTTCATTACTGTAGCTCTGTAATAGAGTTTGAAGTCAGGGATGGTAATGCCTCCAGAAGATCCTTTATTGTATAGGATTGTTTTGGCTATCCTGGGTTTTTTGTTTTTCCATATAAAGTTGATTATTGTCCTCTCCAGATCTGTGAAGAATTTTGATGGGATCTTGATGGGGATTGCATTGAATCTATAAATTGCCTTTGGTAGAATTGCCATTTTTACTATGTTGATCCTCCCAATCCAAGAGCAAGGGATGTCCATCCATTTTTTGGTATCCTCTTCAATTTCTTTCTTCAATGCCTTAAAGTTCTTGTCAAATAGATCTTTCACTTCCTTGGTTAGATTTACCCCAAGATATTTTATGCTGTTTGTGGCTATCGTGAATGGAGAAGCTTCTCTGATTTCCCTCTCTGCTTCCATATCCTTTGAGTATAGGAAGGCGACTGATTTTTTGGAGTTGATCTTGTATCCTGCCACATTACTAAAGCTGTTTATCAGCTGTAAAAGTTCTTTGGTGGAATTTTGGGGGTCGCTTATGTACACTATCATATCATCTGCGAATAACGAAAGTTTAACTTCTTCATTTCCAATTCGAATCCCCTTGATCCCATTATGCTGTCTTATTGCTATTGCTAGAACTTCCAGCACTATATTGAAGAGGTATGGCGAAAGTGGGCAGCCTTGTCGTGTTCCTGAGTTAAGCGGGATGGCTTTGAGTTTCTCTCCATTTAATTTGATGTTAGCTGTCGGCTTGCTGTATATAGCTTTTATTATATTTAGGTATGGCCCTTGTATCCCTAATCTCTCCAAGACTTTTAACATAAATGGGTGTTGAATTTTGTCAAATGCTTTTTCAGCATCTAATGAAATTATCATATGGTTTTTTTCTTTCAGTTTATTTATATGATGGATTACATTGATAGATTTTCGTATGTTGAACCAGCCCTGCATCTCAGGAATGAAGCCTACTTGATCATAATGGATAATTTTTCGGATGTGTTCTTGGATTCTCTTATCTGATTTTTATGGGGCAAAAGAATCCCAGCTCTGGAACCAGCAAGGGATGGGGAATTGCTGGTTTTGAGGGTATGTATGACTGGGAAACTTTGTAATGGGTAGAGCAAGGGAGAAAATGAAAAAGAGAGAAAACAGGAATAAAGAAACATAGATAGATGGAGCCTGTTGTGAGTAGATTTCTTAGCCCCCAGACTTTAGCCCCCTTTACTTATTATGGTGTCCTTGATTAAACCCTGAGAGGGGCTTTTTAAGAGCTGGACTCTTAGGGGCCACACTATTAATTATTCTATGTAGGCGCTGTGAAGACAAATTTTTCTCTGTCTTTTTCTTCTAAAAGTATAATGAAGAAACAATCATTTAAATCAATAACTATGAGCCCATAATAGTAATAGAGTAATAGAGAAAGCAAAGGAATGCCAGACTGTACAGGGCCCATTGGCTGAATCACATTAACAGCTCCTGGATCTGTTACCGTTCTCCATTTTCCAGATTTCTTTTTAATAACAAATACAGGAAATCCCCACAGGGAATTCTTCAGGTTGCTGAGTGTTTAACTGCTGTGGGAGAATGCTCTGTACACAAATTTGTCACTCATATTGGTTTAATTAAATGCTGATTGGTCAATAGACAGGCAGGAAGAGGTATAGGTGGGGTGACCAGACTAGAAGAATTCTGGGAAGAGAAAAGGCAGAGAGTCAGTTGCCACCCAGACACAGAGAAAGCAAGATGAGAATGCTTTCTCAGACTAGGTACCAAGCCACATGGCTAAACATAGACAAGAATTATGGTTTAATTTATGTTCTAAGAACTAGTTAGTAATAAAGTTGAGCAATATGCTAACAAGTTTATAATTAATATAAACCTCTATTTATTTATTTGGGACTGAATGACTGTGGGACCAGGTAGGACAAAAACTTCCATTTTTATTTAACTGCTCCTGTACCAGCTGTCCTAAGGCCTGCAGTTTCTCTATTGTTAAGGCCATTGCTCAACCCATACAGGGTTCAGTATTCGTTCATCTTCTTGGCTTCATGACTGAGGTTGCCCTATGTCCAGCCTCAAACCCTTGCCATCACATCTCCCCAACACATATCCTCAGCCTATGAGTTAAAATAACCCCCTGCTTAAATTGCTTTTGTCAGATGTTTGATCAAAGCGATAGGAAAGAAAGCCCTTATGTCCCCGTCTCCCTAGTGTGGGTCAGGACATCTTAGCATTTCTACTGAGCACAGCTTTGCACCTGAGAAACTTTTACATGACTCTGTCTGCAGGGATCTAAAGCAGGCACACACATCAAGCATTGACTGGCAATCAATCCAAAAGAAATTCCTTGGGGCTGGAGAGAAGACTCAGCAATTAGGAGTGCTGGCACAGAAGACTAGAGTTCAGATCCCAGCACCCATATAAATGTCAGACATGGTCCTGTTCACCCCTCTAACCCAGCACTGAGAGGACATGGAGAGAGCAGAATCTCTGAGCATGGCTGGGTGCCAGCCTAGAGGAAATCTGTGAGCTCAGTTCAGTGAGAGACCCTGCATCAAAGAACAAGACAGAGCATGACAAAGGAGGATATCTCTCTGTAGTTTTGTAGCATGCCCACCCGCACATACATGTGCACATACAGCACACACATACACGTCACACGCATACACATACACTTCACATGCATACACATACACTTCACATGCATACACATACACTTCACACGCATACACATACACTTCACACGCATACACATACACTTCACATGCATACACACATACACTTCACACGCATACACACATATACTTCACACACATACGCACATACACTTCACACGCATACACACATACACTTCACACGCATACACACATATACTTCACACGCATACGCACATACACTTCATACGCATACGCACATATACTCACAGATACGTGTAAAGTTAAGAAGCAGATAACAAAACCAGTTATTTGTCACACATAATTTTACCAGTCAGGACTAAAGTAAATTTACACACTAATGAGAGAGATGTGCTTGTTTGTGTAACACTGCAACCAGAAGACACGCTAATTTGACACATGCTGAAGAATAGTGGTAAGACCATGACAAAGTCCCTGTGTCTGTAACTGGATCATTATATTTCTGTAAGAGGAGATCGTGGCCCGAATTTCAATTGGTCTTCATAATAAAAACCCAGAGTCAAAATGGGGTAAACGCCGAAAGATCAAAGAAGTAGAGGATCCAGCCACTAGAGAGACTTTAGACAAGCAGGACTGAATCACAGCACAGTGAGGGGTGGAGTGGGGAAGAGGGGGAGAATGAGGTAGGAGATGGGGGGGATGAATTTGTAGGAGGAGCCAGTTTCTCTGTCTACAGCCCCAGCAGGCTTCCTGCAGTTGCCAGGACTCAAACTCCACTTCAGGACCTCAGACCATTCCTCTAAGGTGTGTTGGGTTTGGGTTTTGTTTTGTATTGTTTGTTTGTTGTTCCTTGAGAACTCCACCTGGTGGGCCCCTCACCCACCAGCCTGGAGTCCCCTGTTTGCTTAAGGAGAGGTTCCCAGGTTGCAGGAACCCAGGTAAGCACCTCAGGAGCCCCCCTCTCCCCATCCCCAGAGGTCGTGGTGAGCAAACTTGGGGAGGGGGAACAGCGCCTGCCCCGCCCTAATCCCTCAAGAACCCCTGACACTCACATCTCCACACTTAAAGCAACTATAGTCACTTACAGGTCTGACAGTGAGCTAGGCTGCTGGACTGATGACAGTACAGCCTTGGGAGGGATGAGGACCTCCTGCCACCAACCCTGATCACCTGACCTCCAAGGGTCTGCCCACCCACGCCTTGGAGAATTAGGGATGGTACCTTTTCAATCTCCATTTTCACACAGTCCAAGTCCCTCTGGGGGCAACCTGCCCACTATGTGAGAAACTTAGCAGTTTCCTGGAAGGAGTGGATTTAAGGGCAGACCCAGGAAGCAAGCACAGGGGCATTCTAGGAGCAGAGCAGATCCACAAGAAGTAGAGAGAACAGCTAAAGTCCTAATTAGGTTTTAGAAAATACTTTAATGATTCTTTCTGAAGCCTCTTCTGGCCCGCTCAGTAGGGCCCACGGTCACGTTAATCCATAGTTGAGTCCTTGTCCATTTATTTCTAGGAGGGAAGGGAGAAGTTACAGACTGAGTTAGGGTCTGGTGTAATTGCCAGGTCTCAGGGACTTTGTGATTCCTGGAGCGTAGTTCCCAAGACCCAACGGAGGGAGAGAAGGAAGCAAGGAAAGAACAGGTCTGGATGGAGAGAAAGCCCTAAGCTAGGCTGATGTATGGGTTACATCTCTTTGGGCTAGAGTTTTGGGCCTGGAGCTGAGTGGTTGGAACCCCTGGTAAGGCTTGGAGACTGGAAGACTTCCCAAGGGCTGTCTTGATTTATGTAACTGGAACCCTCAAAACTCCAAGATCAGAATTGGTGGGCTGGATGGAAATGGGTGGAGCTCAGAAAGGTGGATTTGGTCGATAGAAAGAGAAGGGCTCCAGTAGGCCTGAGCAGGCAAACACGGCTCTGGCCAATCTTGTCCTCTTCCAATTCCTCTGTCTAGCTAAACTGTTACATTAAATCGGCCACCAAGGTCTATTCTCTTATTTGGCCACTTCCTCCTCCTGACCACCAAGGTCCAGTTTCAAAATATTCTTCAATAAAAGGCCCCTTTTGTGTGCCCTAATTAGCATACCCAATCAAAGTAAGCCAACTCATCCTAACAAGGGCTTACCCTTTTCCCTTCATAAGCTGCCATTTGCCTATGGGCCACATCTGCCTTCCCTTTATCCAAAGGCAGTCCTTTGTTCCTTTGGGGAAATATATCTTCCCCTTCTCCTTTGCCCCTTTCTCCCCTCTCCCTTGTCTCCTATTCCCTGTATTTGTCCCTCTGGGGTAATTCTTCTTTGTACTGAGAACTTGGTTTTGGTGTGTCCTTCCAGAAAGTTCTACTGAAGGAAGAAGAATGAGAGGTTGGGCCAGCACCAGGGCAGGAGATTAGTAGTATTCAGTAAAAAGGTCTGGTCAGGATCCAAGAACTGGGGCTTGAGGCCAGCCTGGCAAAGGGTTAAAGGGGTTTCATAGTGTGTAACTTCAACAAGTAGGCACACTGATTTGTTTCTGGGGTGTTTTGGATGTCAGAGTGAAGACCTTTAATTTAGAGTGTGTGTGTGTGTGTGTGTGTGTGTGTATTTTGCAGGAGCAGGTTGTCTAAATGCATTTGTTAGCAAACTTGGGGCTGGGATTGGATTTGTGCAGCTAGAGGGGAGGAGCTTACTAAGTTCATGCCCAGCAGCTTCAGGGCAAAGTGCACGCAGTTGTTCTCAATAAGATGATAGCGAGGAGGGATGCTGTTCATCGCTTCTCGTACACGTCTCTCCAGCACCTTAGGGTCAACGCCACCGCGTTTGCGAAGTACACGCAAGAGCTTTCGGGAGTGTTTCATCGCAAGGAGGCCCTGTTTGTACACCACACCTTCCAAGTAACCCTGAAGCTTTTGTCGTATACTATCTAAACCTTCGATGGATATTGTGCCTGTGGAGATAGCAAGCCCAGTGCAAATCAGAGTCAGCATTTCCTCAAACTGAAGTCCCACACCAGGGCTGCCCCTCCCCCTTTCAGAGATCCATACTTCCATCCCAGTTTTCACCCCATTGCAGCACCCATGTGACTGGTCACATTTGTTTCCACTCACACTCAAAGTGTATGATCTCTCCCTGGCCGCAGTAAACACCCACGTGGGCCACAAAGGGCACCGGCACAGGAAACTGAAATTCAAACAGGAAGAGGTCTCCAGGCTGAGGATCGCCTTCCTCTAACCCCACCTCCTGGAAGTGCTGACCAATGAACTCCTCAGAGAAGAACTTCAAGATGCTGGATGCCCCTGCCAGGGTCTGAGAGGAGAAATGTCACAGACTGCAGGGTGGATGCACAGGGATAGCCGGGTCATTCTGCTCATCACAGAGGCAGACCTGGCTCGGGGTGGGGCTCTAGGCACAACGTCTTCACTGCTCCACACCAGCCTTCCTGTCCTTAAGGGACTCTGGAGGCCTGAAAACCACAGATGTAAGCTGCCCTGAGCCACCCTTGTGAATCCCACAATGTCTAGCAGTTGGGCCTTCCTTGGCCGCCCAGGTTTATCCACTATTCCCCAATCCCGCCACTCTATTCTCCTCCCTCTCCCAGTTCCTGCATGGCCTTCATCATCTTCCAACTTGGTATTCCTACAAGCGACACTGGGTTCTCATTATCAGCAGGTTCCTGGGTTGAGACGTTGTCCCCCTGAAGAAAAAGGAAAACTTCAGTGAGATCTGGACCATGATAGCCACCTCCCAAGTCCAATAACTTCAGAAGTAAAAGTGTATTCTCATTCACTGCTTGTTACCATTCTCGAGATAGGTGTAGTATGCTTATCTTCAGGGGGAAATTGAGGAATATCAAATCTTGCTACTGTACACACAGCTAATCTGTGCCCATGTGACCATCCTGCATCCCATGTACTAAATAAATACTGTGGTTTTTTTTCTCTATAAAACAGAGGAATGCAGTGTAGTTTCTCATCTTCACTGGGAACAGAGGGCACTGTGGACGTGGAAGGATGATTTCACGGCCCTGGTTAAACCTGAGCTTTGGTTTCAGGGTGGGGGGCCATTGAGACACAGCTAAAGGTCCTGAAAACAACAGGTGACAACTGACCCAGGCATCTCTGTGTCCTTGTGCCCTTGGTCAGGGGTCATTCTCTCTAACATCCACCAGATAGGGAGACACCTTCCTCCCAGCTCCCCTCCCATCCCATACCCACGGGGTCAAGCAGAAGTTACAGCTGTTGATGGCGGAGCACTGTCCTGGCCCCTGTTGAAACAGCTGGGACCCTGCCTGCGGAGGACACAATATGAGCCAAGAACTCCTGCTCCATTTACCTTGGATAAGATGAAGCCCATCTAGGGAGAGAAAAACCAGTCATCACCACCGGGTTCGTCCCCTGTCCTCCCTGCTCTGTCTGCTCAGTGTCTGGGTGTTGTGCATAAACCTGCTCTAGCTGGCTGATTGCAGGTTGAGAGACCTGTCCCCTCTCCATATGGGACATCAAAAAGTCCCTTCTCTCTCGACCTCAACTTCCTCATCTGTAACCTGGGGACAATAATGTTGGTGAGCTAGGCATCACCTGACCACTGTGAAGCACTGAGAGCTCTTTGTGATCCTTACCAGGCCAGAGGGTTTATCTACAGTTTATCTAAGGTCTAGTTGGCTCCTGAACTTGCACATTTGCCTGCAGTGGAGGGCTGCAGAGAATACCTCTCTCTCAGCTCAGAGGACAACAAGGGGTCTCAAAGGCTGGTGGCCTCCTTGTGATCTTCACTCAGTTGGGGATCCTGGCTTGGAGGCCTGAGTCCTTCCTTCTGTCGCCCTGGCTACCAGAAGCAGAGCAGTGGCAGGGTGTCCCTGAGACTGGCTTTGGGGTCACTGCTCCCAGCCAGGTACCTACAGCTAAAGCAAGGTCAGAGGGGAAGCCCACCTCTTCTGGCCATCCTTCCCTTTCTGGGGACTCCGGCTACTGTCACCGCCCCCCAAAGTTTGAGCTCATAACTAAGCTGCTTACCTTTTAGCGACCACTTCACTCCTTATGAGACGTTCGTCTTCTGTGACCAGAGGAAAGAGAACAAGTTTCCATGAATCTGGCAGATAAAGGGGCTAAGCAGGAAGTTCTGCGGCCAGATTCTGGGCACTGGTGTCCTAGCCAATCTGAATGAGGCAGCAGCAATTCCTTTATGACCCTGGGGTGGACAAAAATCCAGAGCCTGTGGGCTGGAGTCCAGGTAGGTAAATGGCTCCTCCTTCTCCTCCTCCCACCTTTCAACATCTGATAAGTGACATCCATGACCTCCTCAGCTCCCTTCCCTCACTCTTCACTGGCCTCGGGGAACTCAACGCTTCATCTCCACACTGCCTTGGACGAGGACGGGAGCTAGCTATCAATCCCCAAAATTATTGAGGTTTGCTTTATGCTCTGTTCTAGGGGACACGCTTGCACCCTTGCAAGTGTATCTTGCAGGTTTGGGTGTAGTGTTCTGTGAGCACACGCTGGGTCAAGGTGTTTGACAATATTGCTCATATTACCTCTGATTATAGTAACTTTATTTTTGCTACAGTTTTCTGTCTGTTAAGGGGAATGGTAAGAGTTCCTGCTAAGTACAGGGGCAGAATTGTCTCCCTTTCATCCTATAGATTTTGTCTGTGGAGTTGGAAACGCTTATTACGTCTAAACCTTATATGACTGTGGCATCTTTGGGTGAGCTACATTTATCAATAAGAATGTCCCCCATAGCTCTGTGAATGCTGGAGTTGAAGCCTTGATCTAACTCTAAGCTTGCCAATTGCATCCGCGTCTCTTACCACTCATTTGCTTTCCTTTTTCCCGTTGACATGTAATCTGTTTGTGTCTTTGTGTTTACGTTTGATTTGGAGATGGGAGTCTCACTTGTTGCTCAGGCTCGTCTCAGCTCAGGCTCAAGTACACACCATAGGCCTGGCTTTATATTACTGTGTTTAAAATACATACATAGAATATAATTGGGTCTTTCTTTTCAATCTAGAAATATTTAATGTGATGAATTGATATGGTTAATCTTTGGTCTATCATTATTTACAGGTTTCCCCCTTCTGGAGTGTGAGTGTGTGTGTGTGTGAGCATGTGTGTGTGTGTGAGCATGTGTGTGTGTCAGCGTGTTTGTGTATGTGTGAGAGAGAGAGAGAGAGCATGTCTCTGTGTGTGTGTGTATTCTTTTGTTCGTGTGTGTGTGTGTGTAAGAGAGAGAGAGCATGTGTGTGTGTGTATTCTTTTGTTCTCCATCTATTGTCTCCTTTTGGTATATTTGAATAATTTTACTAATTCACTTTAAGATGGGCATGGCAGCACACACCTGAATACCAGCACCCAGGAGGCTGAAGTAGGAGGAACTGAGAGTTTGAGAGCAGCCTGGGCTACATAGTGAGTTCCAGACTCACCTGGGTTATATAATCCGTGTCATATAATAAGACCCTGACTCAAATAGACCCCACTTTAATCATCTGCTGGCATTTAGCTCCATTTCTTTGTTTTATGTATTATCAGTCACTTTAGACATGATAATGTAACTAGTTTTCCAGCTGGACAGTTAGGGTAATTGGTTAGAGTGTGGTGCTAATAATAAAATAATACGTACTTTACACAAACTACTTCATTATGGAGCGTGTATCTGCACAGCCAGTGTAGAGACCATCAGTGCTGTAGCTCTGGTCCCACCATCCCTTCCTGTCTTATGTCGTGTTTGTCATATGTACGTGACACACTCCACGGGACAGTTTTATAAATTTTGCTTTAAAACGTTGTGTGCTTTAAGAGAGAGTAAGGATGCCCCTCACAGTTACATGCTTGGCGGTCTAAGTGTTTCTCTGATGCTATTTCTCGACACACAAATGAAATTCCTTCACCATTTTTCATGGGACAGCAGACTGATATGAACCCTCTGAGTTTTACTTGCAAACAACTTTGTCTTTATTCATCCTGTTGGACAGAATTGTGTTCTAATGTTTTCTTTTTAAATTTTTTTCTTGATTCTTTTTCGATTTCTCATCAGGTATCCTGATCCCACTCCCATCTCTTCTCTTCTGCCCTCTGCCCTGCAACCTCCGCCCCCACACCCTGAAAACAAAGTTTAAAAGTAGTACCAAAAAAAAGAAAAAAAACCATCAAAACATCATGGAAGCTGTAGCACAGCCCAGTGAGGCACACAGTATCCCCTTTAGCGTATACCTCTTCACTTGTACGTGTTCATTGCAATGCGTTACCCATGTGGTTCGAGGCCTCTGGCTTGTGCTGCACCCTCAACACTGGCCCTCACTACACTATCTTGGATGTGCTATTGTTGCCTTGTGCCCTGGGGATCCTGGAGCTGTGGATCTGTAGGTCCAGCCCCTCCCATGCTCCAGCAGTTCATAGATGAGGTGGATATGGGGCGGGCGACTGTGTGGTCCTGGCTCTGGGCCTGGGTGGTAGCTGACTCAGCCTGCCAGCTTTCCCTCATTGTCAGCACCCAGGGGCCAGCTCACCTAATGAAGCAGACAGTGAGGAGTGGGGCCAGGTCCCCTGCCCTCACACCCCAGGTTCACCTCACCTGCGTTCACATCAACAGGACCTGCTCTACTCTTTTGCCCTGGTGAGGGGCAGGGCCTGCCCTCCAGATTGCTGGACTTCACAAGGGGCAGGCCCAGCTCTTGTTCTCATGGCTCCAAAGTCAGTTCTCCTGCCTGTGGCCGGCAGCAATAGGGGGAGAGGTATTTTCTTTCCCTTTTAATCCCAGGTCACACCAGGGATAGGGCATGGTGGGGTGGGCAGCTCTTCTCTCACATTGGGTCCCAGCACATCTGGCCCCACCAACAGGCTCAGCTCTAGTGGGCTGCCCAGGTGAGGCGCTGTACCGGCTCTCCCGTGTGCTGCAGCTGGTGAGGGCAGGGCCCGTTCTCCCACCCTTGCGTCCCTGTAGAGAATTTTCTCTATGGCATCTGGACTTCATCTTAGCAGGTGAGGAGTCAATGAAGATGCGCACTGTTGAGAATCACAGCCTGTATTGTCCTTGGCTGCTCTCGGGTTCTCCTTATCTTTGCTCTCTCTATCTCTAGCTTTGATTGTGTTGTGTTTGGGGTGCGATCTTCGTGTTTCCCTTGTCACCGTTCCAGCAAATTTAATGTGAGTTTTGTCTTTCACCTTTTGCTTTTATTCCCGCACATTTTCTGCTCTACTTTCTTCTGTTATAAAACTCCAATTAATATTATCAGCCTAAGCCGGACGGTGGTGGCGCACGCCTTTAATCCCAGCACTTGGGAGGCAGAGGCAGGCGGATCTCTGTGAGTTCGAGACCAGCCTGGTCTACAGAGCGAGTTCCAGGACAGGCTCCAAAACTACAGAGAAACCCTGTCTCGAAAAACCAATAATAATAATAATATCAGCCTAGGGAGTGAAGAGATGGTTCAGCGGATAAGAGCACTGGCTGTTTATCCAGAAGAACCGGGTTCTCCAAAGTTAAAGAGAAACTCTGTTTCAAAAAACAAAAAACAAATTTATATTACTGTGATACTATTTGATGAATCATATACATGAGTCAGTTATGCATTGGTATTTTTTTCAAATTTATTTCATTTACCTTTTCTTACAGCATTTCCACTTGCTACTAAAATATTCTTAAGAGTTTTTAAAATTATTTCTAATTATGGAATTTCTTGTTGCTGTTACTGGAGTTTTTGTTTATATTTCTTTTTTGCAAGAGATTCGTACTATGTACCCCTGACCACCATGGAAGCCAACATATAGTTCAGTCTAGCCTTAAACTATTTATTGTTAATCCTCTTTATAAACATATAGAACAAGGAATATTACAATTTGAGAAGCAGTGCCAAGGTCCCCCAGCCCTGTGCCTATGCTGAGCAAGGCATCTCTCCACAGAGAATTGTTGTATGGAGTGAGACTCCTAGCAACAGCAGATACAGAGGCTGAACTGGCATCTCCTGTAACCAGATGGGTGCCTAGCCCGGTTGTCATCAGAGATGCTGCATCCAGCAACTGATGGGGACAGATGCAGACCCACAGCCCAACACTAGGTGGAGTCCAGGGAATCCTGGAGAAGGGGTGTGAGGAAGAGTTGCAGGAGCTGGGGTTTGGGGGGGCGGGGGGGGGTCAAGGAAACCAAAAGAAAACCCCAGAATCAACTAACCTGGGCTCATAGGGGCTCAAGGAGACTGAACTGACAACCAGGGAGCCTGTCTGGTACTGACCTAGGCCCTCTGCATGTATAGAACAGTTGTGGAGCTTGGTGCTCTTGTGGGACTCCTAACAGTGGGTGCAGGTATTTTTCTGACTCTTTCACTGGCTTTTGAGACCCTATTCCTCATACTGGGTGACTTTGCCCAGAATCATATAAGGGGAGGTTCTCAGTCTTACTGAAACATGATATGCTACGTTTTGTTGATGTCCATGGGAGGCCTGCTCTTTTCTGAACAGAAACGGAGGAGGAGTGGGGTCTCTCATGACACTTCCTGCATAGCCACCCTTGATGCAGGCCTTGGGGTTCACATAATCATGTGAGCATTTTAGGAGCAGAATTTGAGCCTGTTTTATCTCTGTCTTCATAGCCCTTTTCCCATGAAGGGTGTTAAAGTTTTTTCTCCTTGCTTTGAGAGGTAAGACAGAAAAGTACTGTCTGACTTTATGTTCTACGGGTTTATACTGTAATAAAACCTAGCAAGGAAAGATTTATTAACAAAACCCTGATATCCTGGAAACACTATATGATACACGCTCCAATTTGATGCCCTGGTTCAAATAGCCTCTCAATTTTAACAAAAAGGAAGATGCATGGAGGAAGACATAAAACTAAGGAACAAAATTAAAAATCAGATCATTGGACTTGGTGTGGTGATGTGTGTATTGTTATCATTCATAATGCGGGTGACCCGAGACCAGTCCCACGAGGGCCTGTGGTGGTGACCTGAGGCTGTGCAGGTCCCCTGGTGTGTGGGAGACAGACAGCTATGTCATTGAGAGAGCGCTTGGGTATAGAGTTTACTTAGTTGGTATTGGGACCAGCATAAGAGTAATGGGTTATGGAGAGGGGGAGCAGGTAAAAGAGAAAGGGTGACAGAAGAGAGAGAAAGAGAAGAAGGGAAGAAGGGGAGAAGGGGGAGAGAGAGAGAGGCAGAAGCTGCCTCTCCAGAAGAAGGGCAGACAGAGGAAGCTGGTTGGGGAGAAGGCAGGAGAGGTGGAAGGGAGAGATTGGGAGTGGGCAGGGCTTGTCTCTTAAAGGGACAGAGTCTCCAGGTGACAGGTCAAGAGAGCAGATCACAACATGCATAAAGTCCCAATTATCAGAGAAGCCGAGGCAGGACTGAGTATTTCAGGCCAGCCATCCTGGGAAACTTAGCCAAACTGTGTCCTAAAATAAATAGATATAGAAAGGGCTGAGGATGAGTCTGATGTGATTGAGCAGATATAGAGCTTGAATCCTCAGGAGACTGAAGGAGAATTGTGAGTTCCAGGCTAGTATGTACTGCATTTCAAGTTCAAGAAAGGCCCTGTCTCAAAACACCAAAGGAAAGAGATGGGGGGGGGTGTGGATCGCTTGAGGGTGAGCAGTTGGGTAGGGTCCCAGCACTAAGTGATTATCTTTGAGTGAGCTCTGCCACTGAGCAAACATGCCCCAAGCTGTGGAGTTTCTGTGAGGTTTATTGGGGGAGGGAAGCAGAAGAGTCAAAGGGCAGGGGTGACACCTTCTTCCACCTATCAGGGCCGCTGGCAGGATGTTCCAAAGTTTAGAGGTCTCTGAACTCCAGCCTCAGCCCTTCCTCAGGGTTCAGAACAGGATGCTTAACATCCTGTTAAGCAGACATTGGCTATAACGGGATCTGAGGGTGAACCAGTGAACTCAAACACGTTTCCTCTTCATGTCTCTTTATTCTTCAGAAAGGAACTCCCGCTCCCCACAAGGATTTCAGTTTATATATACACACAGACAAAATCAGCAATCCCATAAGCAATAACAATGAAACCAAGCATGCGTTTCCCAGAGTCATGGAGACAGTTATGTCTGACAGAGCAGATGCCTGTTAGCTCACTGCTGTCTCACGGGGGTTGGCTGTGAAGGTCCCTGCAGATAGTGAGAGGATTAATTAAGGGTGGGGCTTTAAATCAGTACAGAATTCTAAGAAGAAGAACAAAGGCAGGAACACTATGACTTCACAGGAGTAGGGCAGAAATGACAGTGACTGTGTAAAAGGAAAGTGTTCCTGACCTCTGCAAATCAGGTTCTTCACTGGATTATACACCCGGGAGTTTAGTACAGAGATCTGTCAGCTGTACTTTCACTGTATAGACCTTTGTTCTTGTAGCAGCAACGGTCCCGTAAAATATCAGGATATAGAGTGCCAGTTTTCAAATTCTGCCCATAATGAGTCAATATCATCATTAGTAAAAGGTACTGCAATAATTAATGAAGTCTCAATTTTTCTTTTAGAAATAACTCAGAAAGCTTTTCCACATAAGTTTTTCGTTTTTTACTCTGTTCGTGTGGTAAAAAGATCCATTCTAAAATTGTATCTTCCCTCTGCATTAATATTCCTGTAATGTATAATGGGTAAAACAATCAGAATGCAACCAATCTCTGGATCCCAGTGATCCGCATGTCCATCCTGCAATTTCTTTCCCACCAAAGCCACTTCTCTCTCAGCCAGTTCTCTTGGACTGTTTAAGTCCTTTTCAGCTTTCAAGGTTTGGAACAAATTAGTTCTGGTTTTACTCCAATAGTGGCCATAGATGGGCAATGTGTCCCTGCAATCACTGAAAGTCATTAAGAGTGTGGAATATCTCTCTTACTTGGCACATTTTGAGGTCAAATTTTTGGTAGACCTATTTTATATTCTAAGTTATTAATAGAATTTCTATTTTGTATTTTTTCAGGAGCAATTTATAATCCCAAACAAGGCAAAATTTCCTTTACTTCTTCAAACATTTTCTCTAAGGCATCTTCATTTGAACCAGCTATTAAATTTCATCCATATAATGGTGAGGAAACTGCTTAGGTATCATTTCCAATAGCTATCATACAAAATATTGGGGCTATCATACAAAAAGGTGGGGCTGTTTGACTTTCTTTGTGGGAGAATCTTCCATTGAAATCTTTTAGCGACTGATAATTTGCTACAAGGTGCAATATTAAATAGTAATTGTTCAACCATCTTTTTACAAGGAACATATCAGAACCAGGGGGCCTCGTAAACGCTAAACCATAATTCAAGGAAATTTTGGTGTTATTGCTTTGTGAATAAAGTGTCTTTTGCTGTGAATTTTCGCTGTGGCCAACTCCCTTTCTGTTACATATTTGGGAATTAATTCCCATAGTTCAGAACTGTTTTCTCTGTCATTGTTGCTTACTAATCACATTCCCCTATCCACGTGTGAAAACAGATTTCCACTGCCATGGCTTCCTTCCTCTCCCCTAGGTAAACACAGAGATCTGCCTTACTGCAATTATCTTCATCAGCAGGCATTTGGTCAGCGTTTAGGGTCCAGGCTAAAGCATCCCAGTTAAGATATTCACAGATATCCAAGGACGTACAATTACTGCTTGCCCAAGCTGGTGATTCATAGTTGCTCAGATAGATAGAAGAATAAGCCAGTACACTGATGATTTTAGTACAAGAAATTTACTGTTTGTGTTTTACTCTAAAAACCAGTAGAAGAGATAATTAACCACAACCCAGGGAAAGACCCACAACACCCACAATAAGAATGGGTGATAACAGCATACCCCTGAACTGATAATTTAGTATAAACTCCAGACCTAGGCCCTTAGAAACTGCAGCTTCTGGTGAATATGCTAATCAGATCAGGAGCCATTATCTTCCCCCTGACTGTTTAAGTAGGTTGCCTGGTTACCTGGTATCATCTATGCATTCTGGGAGAAAAGAAGCAGAGTGCTGATTTAAAATACAATCCGTGCTCTATTCATAATTTTACTGAAAAGAAACCTTTCATCTGACCACCTAAAACTATAGCGTACACACTAACCTTCCCCTCTAGAATATCCTGATGATTTAATTCCTTTCCTAACTTTCTCCACTAAGTAGTTCACTGGACCTGCACCTGCCACTCCCACCTTTAAGCTGAAAGTCACAGGTCTGTGTGTGAGTGAGTGTGTGAAAACTCTTATCTGATTTTTATGGGGCAAAAGAATCCCAGCCCTGGAACCAGCAAGGGCTGGGGAATTGCTGGTTGTAAGAGTATATATGACTAGGAATATTTGTAATGGGTTGAACAAGGGAGAAAAAGGAAGAATAAGGAAAAAGAGAGAAAAGAGGAATAAAGAAACATAGACAGATGGAACCTGTTGTGGGTAGACTTCTTACTCCCAGACTTTAGCCCCCTTTGCTTATCGTGGTTTCCTTGATTGAACACTGAGGGGAGGGGGGGTCCTTAAGAACTGGATTGTTAGGGACCACATAAATAATTATTATATGTAGGCACTGGGAAGGCAAATTTTTCTCTGTCTTTTTCTTGTAAAAGTGTAACGACAAAACAATCTTTGAAATCCACAACTATAAGAGGCCATTCTTTAGGTAATAGTTCAAGGTCACCCTGAGCTACACAAAATTGATCCAGTCTAAAAGAGAAACAGAGTTCACACAAAGGCGATTGTAGCACTTGGCATCCCAAGACTCTAACCCCAGCACTAGGGAGGTGGAGACAGGAAGGGATAAGGCAAGGCACAGAGAGGAATATAAGGCAGGAGGAGACAGGCACTCAATTCAGTCCGTTTGAGGCAGCAGTCTGAGGACAGGATCACCCTTTGGTCTGAGATTTGGTAGAGGTAAGAACTTTCTAGTGGCTGGCTACAGGCTTCTCTTATCCTTCAGCTTTCACCTCCTGATAGGCGATTCTGAGTTTTTATCATCAATTTTAATTCATGCTACACTTCCCTTGTCTCTTGCTCAACTCAGATCACTTTCTTTTTTTTCTTTCTTTTTTAAAAATTTCTTTATTTCACAATTGTGAGTGTTTTGCCTGCATATATGCATGGGCATCGTGTGCATGTTTGTGTGGTGTCCAAGGAAGTCAGAAGTGGCATCAGACCCTCTGGAGCTGGAATCGGAGGTAGTCATGAGCCAGCAGGGGGGGTACTGGAAATCGAACTCGGGTCCTCTAAAAGAGCAACAGGCGCTTTTAACCACTGAGCCATCACCTCTCCAGCCCCCCCCCCTTTCACTTTTCCTAATCCAGCCTGAGATTCTTCCAATACACAAATCTGGTGAGAGCCCCTGCTTAGAACCCTCATTCATTCTAGTGTCTTCTGGTGATTCCAGCCACCCTGTGCTGACACCAGAAGAACCTACATATTGCTTTCCTTAGTCCTCTGGGCTCTAAGAAGTATAAATAAAATATGCTTACTTATTTACTATTTATTTGTAGCTCTGGCTGTCCTGGAACTGGCTATGTAAACCAGGCTGGTCTTGAACTCAAAGAGCTCTTCTTGTCTCTACCTCGTGCTTGCTGGAGTTAAGGTGAGCACCACTGCACCCAGCTGTACTGTCTTTTCTACCAATGGGAGTCTTTACTCAACTGTTACAGAGAGAGAGAGAGAGAGAGAGAGAGAGAGAGAGAGAGAGAGAGAGAGAGAGAGAGCGCGCACAGGCTTCATCTCCTTTGTCTCAGGTTTCCTCTTCTCAACAGAATCTTGCAGCCCTGGGAGCCATGAATTCCAAACAGACTCACAGCCTAACATTTGGCTAAGATTAAAGTGTGTGCCCAAGGCTGCATCCTGTGCCAGGTGGTGTTGGCACAGAGCTTTAATCCCAGCACTTGGGAGGCAGAAACAGGTGGATCTCTGAGTTTGAAGCCAGACTGGCCTAAAGAGTGAGTTCCAGGACAGCTAGGGATTCGTAGAAAACCTGTTGAAAACAAAACAAAATTTACACACAAACAACCTTCAAAAAAAAAAAGTTGCACCTGTTCTCAAAAAGTACACTTTGATTATCAGTTGCATGAGGTTTGTTGATGTTAGCAGCCACCTAAGCTGTGACGCCTAGCATTGCCCCCCCCCCATTGAGAAACAGGGTCACCTTTTCATTGGTAGTAAAAACCCAGGGGGACTCCCACTAGGGTGCACCTGCCTGCATGAATTCCCCCTTCTGCAGAAGACAATTAGCTTGTCCATAGTGCTTTGGACTGTATGATCATTTCCCTGAGACCCCGGACCCATGTCTTATGTGTTCCCTAAAAATGGAAGCAGCTTCACACTCGTCTGCTTACCCTAGAAGCTGAAAGGCCACTGCTTCATTCTTGCTCCTTCAGATCAACATGTGGTCTCCTGTTCACTGCTGTATTGCCTGACAAGCAGGTCTGTGCGCTAGGCCTCTAATAAATAATTGCTATTGAATTCATGAACGAATAAATGAGTGAGTCAGAGGGCAGGGGCTGAACCACACTTTAGACAAACAGGGCTGAATCACAGCGCAATGAGGGCTGGGGTGGGGAAGAGGGGGAGAATGAGGTGGGAGATGGAGAATGAATTTGTAGGAGGAGCCAGTTTCTCAGTCTACAGCCCCAGCAGGCTGCCTGCAGTTGCCAGGACTCAAACTCCACTTCAGGACCTCAGACCATTCCTCCAAGGTATTTTGGTTTTGGGTTTTGTTTTGTATTGTTTGTTGCTCCTTGAGAACTCCATCTGGTGGGCCGCTCATCCCCACCAGCCTTGAGTCCTCTGTTTGCTTAAGGAGAGGTTCCCAAGTTGCAGGAACCCCAGGTAAGCACCTCAGTAGCTCCCCTCTCCCCATCCTCAGGCTCCTGGACGCTGTCCATGGTGTCAGTGACAGCTACTTCCCTTCCTGTACTTCCCTAGCTCACCCCTTATAATCCCAGGACAAGATCCAATCATTCCCTAGGTCTTGGCCGCATTCTGGCTCCCCAGGGCCGGCCGAGCCGCCCTTGTTTTTGCTGAAAGTGGGGGCGCCCGACAGGGGTCTGCGCTGCAGGGCAAGTGAGCGGCTGGGATGGGCTATGGCCAAGGCAGGCTGCTTACATCTAGCTCCACAGGGATGCAATCTGCTTGGCAGAGGCTTAGAGGGGATTCAACAATCCGGACTGCACTCTGAGATTATTAAAGGCACGAGCACCACCACGGAGTGTAGGGGTCGTGGTGAGCAAACTTGGGAGGGGGAACAGCGCCTGCCCAGCCCTAATCCCTCAAGAACCCCTGACACCCACATCTCTGCACTTAAAGCAATTGCAATCACTTACAGGTCTGACAGTGAGCTAGGCTGCTGGACTGATGACAGTACAGCCTTGGGAGGGATGAGGACCTCCTGCCACCAACCCTGATCACCTGACCTCAAAGGGTCTGCCCACCCACGCCTTGGAGAATTAGGGATGGTACCTTTTCAATTTCCATTTTCACAGTCCAAGTCCCTCTGGGGGCAACCTGCCCACTATGTGAGAAGCTTAGCAGTTTCCTGGAAGGAGTGGAATTTAAGGGTGGGCTGACCCAGGAAGCAAGCACAAGGGCATTCTGGGAGAAGAGCAGATCCACGTGGAGTAGAGAGAAGAGCCAACGTCCTAATTAAGTTTTAAAAGATACTTTAATGATTCTTTCTGAAGCCTCTTCTGGCCCGTTCAGGAGGCCCACGGTCACATTAATTCATGGTTGAGTCCTTGTCCATTTATTTCTAGTAGGGAAAGGAGAAGTATCAGACTGAGTTAGGGTCTGGTGTAATTGCCAGGTCTCAGGGACTTTGTGATTCCTGGAGCGTAGTCCCCAAGACCCAAGGGAGGGAGGGAGGGAGGGAGAGAGGGAGGGAGGGAGGGAGGGAGAGAGAGAGAGAGAGAGAGAAGCAAGGAAGGAACAGGACTGGATAGAGAGAAATCAAAAAGCAATCCCAAAGCTAGGCTAATCTATGGGTTACATCTCTTTGGGCTAGAATTTTGGGCATGGGGCTGAGTGATTGGACCCTCCGGTTAATGCTTGGAGACTGGAAGATTTCCCAAAGGCTGTCTTGATTTGTAGAACTAGGATTCTCAAAGCTCTGAGATCAGAATTGGTGGGCTGGGTGGAACTCAGAAAGGTGGATTTGGTCAATAAAAAAGGACGGGCTCCAATAGACCTGAGCAGGGCAAACACAGTTCTGGCAGATCTTTGTCCTCCCCCATTCCCTCTGCCTTGCTAAACTGTTAGATTACATCCCTAACACCATGGTCTATTCCCTTATTTGGATACTTCCTCCTCCTGAGGCTGACCACCAAGGTCCAGTTTCAAAATGTTTAAACTCAGCAATCAAAAGGCCCTTTTGTCGACCCTAATTAACATACCAAATCAAAGCAAGCCAACTCATCCTAACAAGGGGTTACCCTTTTCCCTTCATAAACTGCCATTTGCCTATGGGCCACATCTGCCTCCCCTTTATCCAAAGGCAGTCCTTTGTTCCTCTGAGGAAATATATCTTCCTATTTTCCTTTGCCCCTACTCCCCTCTCCCTTGTCTCCTATTCCCTGCCTTTGTCCCTCTGGGGCAAATAGGTCTCCTTTGTGCTGAGAACTTGGTCTTGGTGTGTCCTTCCAGAAAGTTCTACTGAAGGAAGAAGAATGAGGGGTTGGGCTAGCTCTGGGGCAGGAGATTGGTAGTATTCAGTATATATGTCTGGTCAGGATCTAAGAACTGGGGCTTGAGGCCAACCTGGCAAGGGGTCAAAAGGCTTCATCGTGTGTAACTTCAACAAGTAGGCACACTGATTTGTTTCTGGGACTTTGGATGTCAAGAGTGAAGACCTGCAGTTTAGAGGAACCTGGTCTGAGTGTTTGGGGGGGTATTTTGTAGGAGCAGGTTGTCTTAGATGCAATTGTTAGCAAACTTGGGGCTGAGATTGGATTTGTGCATCTAGAGGGGAGGAGCTTACTAAGTTCATGCGCAGCAGCTTCAGGGCAAAGTGCACGCAGTTGTTCTCAACAAGATGATAGGGAAGAGGGATGCTGTTCATCGCTTCTCGTACACGTCTCTCCAGCACCTTAGGGTCAACGCCACCACGTTTGCGAAGTACACGTTTGAGATTTCGGGAGTATTTCATCGCAAGGAGGCCCTCTTTATACACCACACCTTCCAAGTAACCCTGAAGCTTTTGTCGTATACTATTTGAATCTTCCGTGAAAATCATGTCTATGAAGCTAATAGGCCTGGTGAACATCTTGCCTGTGGAGATAGCAGGCCCAATGCAAATCAGAGACAGCAGTTCCTCAAACTAAAGTCCCACACCAGGGCTGCCCCTCCACCTTTCAGAAACCTACAATTTCATCCCAGTTTTCACCCCACTGCAACAACCCTGTGATAGGCCAAATTTGTTCTCGCTCACCTTCATATTGTATGATCTCTCCCTGGCCGCAGTAAACACCCACGTGGGCCACAAAGAGCACCAGCACAGGAAACTGAAACTCAAACAGGAAGAGGTCTCCAGGCTGAGTATTCCCGTTGTCTAAATCCACCTCCTGGAAGTTCTGACCAATGTAATCCTCAGAGAAGAACTTCAAGATGGTGGGTGCCCCTGCCAGGGTCTGAGAGGAGAAATGTCACAGACTGCAGGGTGGATGCACAGGTATAGCCGGGTCATTCTGCTCATCACAGAGGTAGACCTGGCTCGGGGTGGGGCTCTAGGCACAAGGTCTTCACTGTTCTACACCAGCCTCCCTGTCCTTAAGGGACTCTGGAGACCCGAAAACCACAGATGTAAGCTGCCCTGGGCCACCCTTGTGGATCCCACACTGTCTAGCAGTTGGGCCTTCCTTGCTGTCCAGGTTTATCCACTATTCCCCAATCCCACCACTCTATTCTCCTACCTCTCCCAGTTCCTGGATGGCCTTCACCATCTTCCAACTCAGTGTTCCTACAAGCAACACTGGATTCTGTGTATCGTCAGGTTCCTGGGTTGAGTCGTTGTCCTCCTGAAGAAACAGAAAAATTTCAGTGAGATCTGGACCATGGTAGACACCTCCCAAGTCCAATAACTTCAGTAGCCAACATGCACTCATTCACGCCTTGCTACCATTCTCAAGATAGGTGTAGTATCCCTATTTTCAGGAGGAAATTGAGGAATATCAAATCTTGCTGCATTATCAATGAAATACTCAGAGAAAAACTTCAAGGTGTTGAATACCTCTTCCAGGGTCTAAGAGGAGAAATGTCACAGACTGCAGGGTGGATGCACAGGTATAGCCTGGTCATTCTGCTCATCACAGAGGTAGACCTGACTCGGGGTGGGGCTCTAGGCACAAGGTCTTCACTGCTCCACACCAGCCTCCCTGTCCTTAAGGGACTCTGGAGGCCTGAAAACCACAGATGTAAGCTGCCCTGAGCCACCCTTGTGGATCCCACACTGTCTAGCAGTTGGGCCTTCCTTGCAGCCCAGGTTTATCCACTATTCCCCAATCCCGCCACTCTCTTCTCCTCCCTCTCCCAGTTCCTGGATGGCCTGCATCATTTTCATCTTGGTATTCCTACAAGCGACACTGGGTTCTGGGTATCGGCAGGTTCCTGGGTTGAGTCGTTGTGCTCCTGAAGAAACAGGAAAACTTCAGTGAGATCTGGACCATGATAGCCACATCCCAAGTCCAATAACTTCAGAGGTAAACGTGTATTCTCATTCACTGCTTGCTACCATTCTCAAGATAGGTGTAGTATGCTTGTCTTCAGGGGGGAATTGAGGAATATCAAATCTTGTTACTGTACACACAGATAATGTGTGCCCATGTGACCATCCTGCATCCCATGTACTAAATAAATACTGTGGGTTTTTTTTTTTAAATATAACACAGAGAAGTCCAAGTAGTTTCTCATCTTCACCAGGAACAAAGGGCGCTGTGGACATGGAAGGATGATTTCACGGCCCTGGTTAAACCTGAGCTTTGGTTTCAGGGTAGGGGGCCATTGAGACACAGCTAAAGGTCCTGAAAACAACAGGTGACAACTGACCCAGGCATCTCTGTGTCCTTGTGCCCTTGGTCAGGGATCATACTCTCTAACATCCACCAGATAGGGAGACACCTTCCTCCCAGCTCCCCTCCCATCCCATACCCACGGGGTCAAGCAGAAGTTACAGCTGTTGATGGCGGAGCACTGTCCTGGCCCCTGTTGAAACAGCTGGGACCCTGCCTGGGGAGGAGACAAGATGAGGCAAGGACTTCTGCTCCATTTACCTTGGAAAAGATGAAGCCCATCTAGGGAGAGAAAAACCAGTCATTACCACCGGGTTCGTCCCCTGTCCTCACTGCTCAGTCTGCTCAATATCTGGGTGTTGTGCATAAACCTGCTCTAGATGGTTGATTGCAGGTTGAGAGACCTGTCCCCTCTCCATATGGGACAACAAAAAGGCCCTTCTCTCTCGACCTCAACTTCCTCATCTGTAACTGGGGAAAATAATGTTGGTGAGCTGGGCATCACCTGACCACTGTGAAGCACTGAGAGCTCTTTGTGATCCTTACAAGGCCTGAGGGTTTATCTACGGTTTATCTAGGTGTAGTTGGCTCCTGAACGTGCACATTTGCCTTCAGTGGAGGGCTGCAGAGAATACCTCTCTCTCAGCTCAGAGGAGGACATTGGGTCTCAAAGGCTGGTGTTGTCCCTGGGACCCCCGCATCACAGATCCAAAGGAATTACTCAACAGGAAAGCCCAGACTCTCCCTCAAATTTTCCACTAGAGTGGGGGCTGAAGGCAGAGAGCCTCTCTGGCTGCCATCAACTGGGCCTTTGCCCCTTCAAACAGGATTCCAGGTCCATGGCTGCTGTTCCACCCATAATGAAAAATAATACTTGTTCCCAAAAGCTGTATGAAGGCTCCCATTAGCCCAACAACAATGTCATGCAGATCCTACTGTCATTCTCATTGGGAAGAAGGGAAAAATGGGTCTGGGGTGGTTGTTAAGTTTACATCTAAAAAGTGGTAGAAGCAGTGTTCAGACTGAGGTGGTCTGATTTAGCCAGGGTAGGGGACTGGTCCCGGAGTACTGGGACTTCTTGAATGGCACATGGAACCCCGCTTCCAGCCCCCACCAACGGAAGTATTGACTCCTTCTTTCTTCCTGACTAGAGGAGCAGCTACTTTTGCCTTTAGTATTCATTCACTTAGTTATGTTAAAAGGAGAAAGAGCAACACCCTGGAACCATCAGAGTCTGGGACACAAGTTTTCCAATTTTAAGACCCAGGCCCAGACAACACTGCCCACCCTGTTGGGGATCCTGACTTGGAGGCCTGAGTCCTTCCTTCTGTCGCCCTGCCTACCAGAAACAGAGCAGTGTCAGGGTGTCTCTGTAACTGACTTTGGGGTAACTGCTCCCAGCCAGGTACCTACAGCTAAAGCAAGGAGCCCACCTCTTCTGACCATCCTTCCCTGTCCAGGGGCCCCCATCACTGTGACCCCACTGGAATCTGAGCCCATAATGTAAGCTGCTCACCTTGTAGTGAAGATCCCAGGAACATAAAATGGTAAGCCTGGAGAGAGGAGAGCTGACTGCCTGCAGGTCTGTCAGCAGCCAAATTTTAGCTTTGAACAATGGGTTTTTGTCTTATGTGCAGAACCTTTGTCAGTGGCCAATGGTTAACTTATAACAATAAAATCTGTGCCTTACAAGTGTGTGGAGAAGGTTAGTCTTTACTAGTTGCTTTATGACACTAACAGCCTCTCATTTCTTTAATCTCTAGTTACTGCCTCTAAGCGACCTTTCTGCATTCTCTCTGTCCTTCCCAGCTATGGGAAGAGCAGCTGTGTCAATATCCGCAGGCTTAAGCCAGCACCCTATAAGCATGTGTGTGTGTGTGTGTACATACAAGTTGTTAATATTAAAATGTATATGTGACTATACGTTGAACCTCAAGATTACAAAAAAAAATCCTTTTGTCCCACATCTGATGCTTAGTTTTCACTATAAAAAGAGATTCAAGTCGGGCGCTGGTGGCACACACATTTAATCCCAGCACTAGGAAGGCAGAGGCAGGTGGACATCTGTGAGTTTGAGACTTCCTGGTGTACAAGAGCTGGTTCCAAGGCAGGCTTCAAAACAACAAAAAACCCTGTCTCAAAAAAACAAAACAACAACAACAACAACAAAAAAGCTCAAAATCCATCCCCATTGCCACAGTATTAGAAACCCAAACTGTGACTGTGGCTCCAGTTAGCTGGCAAGTGTCTCTTTGCCCTGCGGCGTCTGGAATAAAACTTGCTGTGACAGAGGACTGTAAAGAAGGCCATAACAGTACACAGCAGGTGATAACTAGTGTTCAGATGTCAACCCACTAGGTGAATGATTCTCTGGGGAGCCCCACCTGGGGAGGCTGTTAGGTTACTGACTATAAATGACCACTTGCTCCTGTCTGTAATTTCTCTCACGTGCCTCTTCATTTCTTCCCTAATGAACAGCCATGGCTGTCTTCCCACTGCTGCGTGTTTGTCTCATGTATATATTGCATCTGTTGGGCACACATATGTCCATGGATGGTCAGGGAGATGAGTTCTCATTAAGCTGTATAATATCAATGTATAGAAAATATACTAGGATATGCTTCACAACTAGATCTATTGTCCCACGAGGACTGTAAAGCTCTTAAAAGCCTGCCTTACTCCATTTACTCAGAGTAACAAGAAAATAACAATTTAGCCTTAGTCTAAGACTAACTGCACACAATTAGCTCATATTTACCTGGAGGTAGTCTTGCAGAGCTATACACCAATGTTACCAATACTTTGCTTCTGGTTCACAGACCTTGGTGATCTGTTCCCTCTTATTTGTGTGTCCCTGGGACCCAACAGTAGTTACCACAATTCACTCCTTGTGAGATGTCAGTCTTCTGTGTCAGGGGTAAGAGAACAAGTTTCCATGGATCTGGCAGATAAAGGGGCTAAACAGGAATTTCTGGGGCCAGATTCTGGGCACCGGTGTCCTGGCCAATCTGAGTGAGGCAGCAGCATTAGCCAGAGCCTGAGGGCCAGGGTCCAGGTAGGTAAATGGCTCCTCCTTCCCCTCCTCCTACCTTTCATCATCTGATCTCTGACATCCATGACCGCCCGTTCTCCTCAGCTCCCTTCCCTCACTCTTCACTGGCCTCGGGGAACTCAACGCTTCATCTCCACACTGCCTTGGACAAGGACGGGAGCTAGCTTTCAATCCCATGAATTATTGAGGTTTGCTTTATGCTCTGTTCTAGGGGACATGCTGGCATCCTTGCAAGTGTATTTTGCATGTTTGAGTGTAGTGTTCTGTGAGCACACGCTGGGCAAGGTGGTGGCTATATTTCTCAAGTCACCTCTGACTATATTAACTTTGTTTTTTCTACAGTTTTCTGTCTGTTAAGGGGAATGGTAAGAGTTCCTGCTAAGTACAGGGGCAGAATTGTCTCCCTTTCTTCCTATAGATTTTGTCTGTGGAGTTGGAAACGCTTATTACGTCTAAATCTTTTATGACTGTGGCATCTTTGGATGAGCTACATTTATCAATATGAATGTCCCCCATAGCTCTGTGAATGCTGGAGTTTAAGTCTTCATCTAACTCTAAGCTTGCTAATTGCATCCGTGTCCTTTTTCACTCATTTGCTTTCCTTTTTCCCTTTGACGTGCAATCTGTTTGTGTCTTTGCGTTTACGTTTGATTTGGAGATGGGAGTCTCACTTGTTGCTCAGGCTGGTCTCAGCTCAGGCTCAAGTACACACCATAGGCCTGGCTTTATATTACTGTGTTTAAAATACATACATAGAATATAATTGGGTCTTCCTTTTCAATCTAGAAATATTTAATGTGATGACTTGATATGGTTAATCTTTGGTCTATCATTATTTACAGGTTTTCCCCTTCTGGAGTGTGAGCGTGTGTGTGTGTGTGAGCATGTGTGTGTGTGTGTGTGAGCATGTGTGTGTGTCAGCGTGTTTGTGTATGTGTGAGAGAGAGAGAGAGCATGTCTCTGTGTGTGTGTGTATTCTTTTGTTCGTGTGTGTGTGTGTGAGAGAGAGAGCATGTGTGTATGTGTGTGTGAGCGCGTGTGTGTGTGAGCATGTGTGTGTCAGCGTATGTGTGTGTGAGCATGTGTGTGTGTAGAGAGAGCATGTGTGTATGTGTGTGTGTGAGCATGTGTGTGTGTAGAGAGAGCATGTGTGTATGTGTGTGTGTGAGCGCGTGTGTGTGTGAGCATGTGTGTGTGTCAGCGTATGTGTGTGTGTATGAGAGAGAGCATGTCTGTCTGTGTGTGTGTATTCTTTTGTTCTCCGTCTCTTGTCTACTTTTAGTATATTTGGATAATTTTACTAATTGACTTTAAGATGGGCATGGCAGCACACACCTGAATACCAGCACCCAGGAGGCTGAAGTAGGAGGAACTGAGAGTTTGAGAGCAGCCTGGGCTACATAGTGAGTTCCAGACTCACCTGGGTTATATAACCCGTGTCATATAATAAGACTCTGACTCAAATAGACCCCACTTTAATCATCTGCTGGCATTTAGCTCCATTTCTTTGTTTTATGTATTATCAGTCACTTTAGACATGATAATGTAACTAGTTTTCCAGCTGGACAGTTAGGGTAATTGGTTAGAGTGTGGTGCTAATAATAAAATAATACGTACTTTACACAAACTACTTCATTATGGAGCGTGTATCTGCACAGCCAGTGTAGAGACCATCAGTGCTGTAGCTCTGGTCCCACCATCCCTTCCTGTCTTATGTCGTGTTTGTCATATGTACGTGACACACTCCACGGGACAGTTTTATAAATTTTGCTTTAAAACGTTGTGTGCTTTAAGAGAGAGTAAGGATGCCCCCTCACAGTTACATGCTTGGCGGTCTAAGTGTTTCTCTGATACTATTTCTCGACACACAAATGAAATTCCTTCACCATTTTTCATGGGACAGCTGACTGATATGAACCCTCTGAGTTTTATTTGCAAACAACTTTGCCTTTATTCATCCTGTTGGACAGAATTGTGTTCTAATGTTTTCTTTTTAAATTTTTTCTTGATTCTTTTTCGATTTCTCATCAGGTATCCTGATCTCACTCCCATCCCTTCTTTCCGCCCTCTGCCCTGCAACCTCCGCCCCCACACCCTGAAAACAAAGTTTAAAAATAGAACCAAAAAAAAAGAAAAAAAAATCAAAACATCATGGAAGCTGTAGCGTGGCCCAGTGAGGCACACAGTATCCCCTTTAGCATATACCTCTTCACTTGTACGTGTTCATTGCAATGCATTACCCATGTGGTTCGAGGCCTCTGGCTTGTGCGGCACCCTCAACACTGGCCCTCACTACACTGTCCTGGATGTGCTATTGTTGCCTTGTGCCCTGGGGATCCTGGAGCTGTGGATCTGCAGGTCCAGCCCCTCCCATGCTCCAGCAGTTCATAGATGAGGTGGATATGGGGCGGGCGACTGTGTGGTCCTGGCTCTGGGCCTGGGTGGTACCTGACTTAGCCTGCCAGCTTTCTCTCATTGTCAGCACCCAGGGGAGAGCTCACCAGCCCCGCCCTGGCCAGCTCACCTAATGAAGCAGACAGTGAGGAGTGGGGCCAGGTCCCCTGCCCTCACACCCCAGGTTCACCTCACCTGCGTTCACATCAACAGGACCTGCTCTACTCTTTTGCCCTGGTGAGGGGCAGGGCCTGCCCTCCAGATTGCTGGACTTTACAAGGGGCAGGCCCAGCTCTTGTTCTCATGGCTCCAAAGTCAGTTCTCCTGCCTGTGGCAGGCAGCAATAGGGGTAGGTATTTTCTTTCCCTTTTAATCCAGGTCATACCAGGGATAGGGCAGGGTGGGGTGGGCAGCTCTTCTCTCACACTGGGTCCCAGCACATCTGGCCCCACCAACAGGCTCAGCTCTAGTGTGCTGCCCAGGTGAGGTGCTGTGCCCGCTCTCCCGTGTGCTGCAGCTGGTGAGGGCAGGGCCCGTTCTCCCACCCTTGTGTCCCTGTGGAGAATTTTCTCCGCAGCATCTGGACTTCATCTTTTTTTTTTTTCAGGCCAATTTTTCCGTATAGAAAAGATTTTATTTTATTTTTTTATTTAAATTTGTTTATTTATTAAGGATTTCTGCCTCCTCCCCGCCACTGCCTCTCATTTCCCTCCCCCTCCCCCGATCAAGTCCCTTCCCTCATCCTCTGGAAGAGCAATCTGGGTTCCCTGCCCTGTGGGAAGTCCAAGGACTGCCCACCTCTATCCAGATTTAGTAAGGTGAGCATCCAAACTGCCTAGGCTCCCCCAAAGCCAGTATGTGCAGTAGGATCAAAAACCCATTGCCATTGTTCTTGATTTCTCAGTAATTAATTTTGTACGAGTATGTGGGGTTTTTTTTGTTTTTTGTTTGTTTGTTTGGGTTTTTTTTTTTTGGATTTTTTCGAGACAGGGATTCTCCGTAGCTTTTTGGTTCCTGTCCTGGAACTAGCTCTTGTAGCCCAGGCTGGCCTCGAACTCACAGAGATCCTCCTGCCTCTGCCTCCCGAGTGCTGGGATTAAAGGCGTGCGCCACCACCGCCCTGCTTGGACTTCATCTTAGCAAGTGAGGAGTCAATGAAGGTGCGCACTGTTGAGAATCAGAGCCTGTATTGTCCTTGGCTGCTCTCGGGTTCTCCTTATCTTTGCTCTCTCTATCTCTAGCTTTGATTGTGTTGTGTTTGGGGTGCGATCTTCGTGTTTCCCTTGTCACCGCTCCAGCAAATTTAATGTGAGTTTTGTCTTTCACCTTTTGCTTTTATCCCCGCACATTTTCTGCTCTACTTTCTTCTGTTCTAAAACTCCAATTAATAATATCAGCCTAGGGAGTGAAGAGATGGTTCAGCGGATAAGAGCACTGGCTGTTTATCCAGAAGAACCGGGTTCAAGTCCCAGCATCTACTTGGCAGCTCAGAATGGTCTGCAACACCATTTCCAGGGGATCTGGCACCTTCACACCAATGCACATAAAATAAAGTTAAATAAATTATTTAAAAAATAATTATATCAGCTGGGTTGTGGTGGCACATGCCTTTAATCCCAGCACTTGGAAGGCAGGGACAGGTGTATCTCTGTGCGTTAGAGGATAGCCTGGTCTACAAAGCAAATTCCAGGACAGGCTCCAAAGTTAAAGAGAAACTCTGTTTCAAAAAACAAAAAAAAAATTATATTACTGTGATACTATTTGATGAATCATATACATGAGTAAGATATGCCTTGGTATTTTTTCAAATTTATTTCATTTACCTTTTCTTACAGCATTTCCACTTGCTACTAAAATATTCTTAAGAGTTTTTAAAATTATTTCTAATTATGGAATTTCTTGTTACTGTTACTGGAGTTTTTGTTTATATTTCTTTTTTGCAAGAGATTCTTACTATGTACTCCTGACCACCATGGAACCCAACATATAGTTCACTCTAGCCTTAAACTATTTATTGTTAATCCTCTTTATAAACATATAGAACAAGGAATATTACAATTTGAGAAGCAGTGCCAAGGTCCCCCAGCCCTGTGCCTATGCTGAGCAAGGCATCTCTCCACAGAGTATTGTTGTATGGAGCTGAGACTCCTAGCAACAGCAGATACAGAGGCTGAACTGGCATCTCCTGTGACCAGATGGGTGCCTAGCCAGGTTGTCATCAGAGATGCTGCATCCAGCATCTGATGGGGACAGATGCAGACCCACAGCCCAACACTAGGTGGAGTCCAGGGAATCCTGGAGAAGGGGTGTGAGGAAGAGTTGCAGGAGCTGGGGTTTGGGGGGGTGGGGGGGTCAAGGAAACCAAAAGAAAACCCCAGAATCAACTAACCTGGGCTCATAGGGGCTCAAGGAGACTGAACTGACAACCAGGGAGCCTGTCTGGCACTGACCTAGGCCCTCTGCATGTATAGAACAGTTGTGGAGCTTGGTGCTCTTGTGGGACTCCTAACAGTGGGTGCAGGTATTTTTCTGACTCTTTCACTGGCTTTTGAGACCCTATTCCTCATACTGGGTGACTTTGCCCAGAATCATATAAGGGGAGGTACTCAGTCTTACTGAAACACGATACGCTATGTTTTGTTGATGTCCATGGGAGGCCTGTTCTTTTCTGAATAGAAACGGAGGAGGAGTGGGGTCTCTCATGACACTTCCTGCATGGCCACCCTTGATGCAGGCCTTGGGGTTCACATAATCATGTGAGCATTTTAGGAGCAGAATTTGGGCCTGTTTTATCTCTGTCTCCATAGCCCTTTTCCCATGAAGGGTGTTAAAGTTTTTTCTCCTTGCTTTGAGAAGTAACACAGAAAAGTACTGTCTGACTTTATGTTCTACGGGTTTATACCTTAATAAAACCTAGCAAGGAAAGATTTATTAACAAAACCCTGATATCCTGGAAACACTATATGATACACTCTCCAATCTGATGCCCTGGTTGAAATAGCCTCTCAATTTTAACAAAAAGGAAGATACATGGAGGAAGACACAAAACTAAGGAACAAAATTAAAAATCAGATTCTTGGAGTTGGTGTGGTGATGTGTGTATTGTTATCATTCATAATGCGGGTGACACGAGACCAGTTCCACGAGGGCCTGTGCTGGTGACCTGAGGTTTTGCAGGTCTCTTGGTGTGGGGGAGACAAACAGCTACATCGTGCAGAGAGTGCTTGGGTATAGAGTTTACTTAGTGGGTATTGGGACCAGCATAATAGTAACGGGTTATAGAGGAGGGGAGAGGGAGAAGGTAAGAGAGAAAGGAGGACAGAAGAGAGAGAAAGGGAAGAAAGGGAAAAGGGGGAGAGAGAGAGAGAGGCAGAAGCTGCCTCTCCAGAAGAAGAGAAGACCGGGAGAGCTGGTTGGAGAGAAGGCAGGAGAGGTGGAAGGGAGAGATTGAGAGTGGGCAGAGCTTGTCTCTTAAAGGGGCACAGTATTCAGGTGACAGATCAGGCCAGCAGATTACAACATACATGAAGTCCCAATTATCAGAGAAACTGAGGCAGGACTGAGTATTTGAGACCACCCTGGGAAATTTAGCCAAACTGTGGACTAAAATAAATATAAATAGAAAGGACTGAGGATGAGTCTGATGTGATTGTGCAGATCTAGAGCCTGAAGGCTCAGGAGACTGAAGAATTGTGAGTTCCAGGCTACCCTGTACTGCATTACAGCAGGAGACTGACGGAGAGAGATAATATGAAGCCCAGCATTCATTCATCTTTCTTTGCTTCATGACTGAGGTTGTCCTATGTCTTGCCTCAAACCCTTCCTATCACATTTTCCCAACATATATCCTCAGCCTATGAGCAAAAATAAAGCCCTGCTTAAATTGATTTTGTCAGATGATTTATCAAAGCGTTAGGAAAGAAAGCCCTTATGTCCTTTTCTGTCTCCCTAGTGTAGGTCAGGACATCTTAACATTGCTACTGAGTAAAACTTTGTACCTGAGAAATTTTTACATGACTCTGTATGCAGGGATCTAAAGCAGGCACACATATCAATAAATCCAATAACTAAATCCAAAAGAAAAGATTTTTAAAACAATTCTTTGTGGCTGGAGAGATGATTCAGCAATTAAGAGTGCTGACATATGAGACTAAAGTTCAGATCCCAGCACGCATGTAAACGTCAGACATGATCCTGTTCACACCTCTTACCCAGCACTGAGAGGTCATGGAGAGAGCAGAATCTCTGAGCATGGCTGAGTGCCAGCCTAGAGGAAATCTGTGAGCTCAGTTCAGTGAGAGACCCTGCATCAAAGAACAAGGCAGAGCATGACAAAGGAGGATATCTCCCTGTAGTTTTGTGGCATGCCCACCCGCATATACATGTGCACATACAGCACACACATACACTTCACACGCATACACATACACTTCACATGCATACACACATATACTTCACACGCATACACACATACACTTCACATGCATACACACATACACTTCACATGCATACACACATACACTTCACACGCATACACACATATACTTCACACCCATACACACATACACTTCACATACATAGACACATACACTCATATTTATGTGTAAAATTAAGAAGCAGATAACAAAACCAGTTATTTGTCACACATAATTTTACCAGTCAGGACTAAAGTAAATTTACACACTAATGAGAGAGATGTGCTTGTTTGTGTAACACTGCAACCAGAAGACACGCTAATTTGACACATGCTGAAGAATAGTGGTAAGACCATGACAAAGTCCCTGTGTCTGTAACTGGATCATTATATTTCTGTAAGAGGAGATCGTGGCCCGAATTTCAATTGGTCTTCATAAGAAAAACCCAGAGTCAAAATGGGGTAAACACCGAAGTAGATCAAAGAAGTAGAGGATCCAGCCACTAGAGAGACATTTTACCTCTACTGAATCCTCAGACCGAATACCATGAGCCCCTGTCTCCTCCTGCCTTGTTTTCTTCTCTTTGACCAGACATACCCCTGCCTGTCTCCTCCTCCCTAGTCCTGGTTTAAAGGCTTATGACTCCTAAATACTGGGATTAAAGGTTGAGCCACCACCATTTGGCTCTGTTCTCTTTAGACTGGGTCAATCTTGTGTACACTAGGGTGGCCTTGAACTCATGGAGATCCCTCTGTCTTTGCTTCCTGGATGTAAGGATTAAAGGTGTATGCCACCACTGCCTGACCTCTATGGCTCTCTAGTGGCTTACTTTGCAATCTGATTTTCAGGCAAGCGTAATTGTTAAGGCATAAGCAAATATCGCCAGAGAAGACTTTGTATGTACCGTTGAAAGTGCTGTGGTTCATGGCATGTTATTCTCCAGGGAGGGTCTGCAGTGTGCACCAAGGTGTGTCAGGCAGTGTCAGTGTCTGGTGTGATCAGGTCAGAGTTGTAGCGTGTGATGTTCTGTTTAGAGTTACAATTGCAGTAAAGTCACAGTAGGCAGCACAGGCCAGGACTCCCCACTTCCATTATGTGTTTGATTTTGAATTCATTTCAGGTTTTCTGGGTTCAGAATCCTTTACTTCTGCCAACCTTTTTCTGAATGCTATGCTCAGCTACCAGACCCAGTTGGAACCCTCAGTTTAAACAGCTTTGTTTAGGCCATCCTCATGCCCAGCCAGTCTGCTCTAACATTCCTTTCCCTGTAGTGATATCCTGTTTGTGTTTTAACAATAAAGTTTGCCTCAAGATCACAGTGCAGAACTAAGCCTCTAGAGACCAGGGAGGGGTGGCACACACCTTTACTCCCAGGACTCCGGGTGCAGATGGATCTCTGTTAGTTCAAGACCACCCTGGGCTACACAAAATTGATTCAGTCTAGAATATAAATAGAGCTCACACAAAGGTGATCCCAGCACTTGGGATCCCAGGCCTCTAATTCCAGCACTAGGACGGGATGCAACAAGGTAGAGAGAGGAATATAATGCAGCAGGAGACAGGAGCTCCATTCAGTCTGAGGCAGCAGTCTGAGGACAGGATCACCCTTTGGTCTGAGCATTGGTAGAGGTAAGAACTCTCTAGTGGCTGGCCACAGGTTTCTCTGATCCTCAACTTTCACCCCCAACTCCGAGTTTTTATCATGAACATCAATAAAAATTCATGCTATGTCTCCTTGTCTCTTGCTCAACACAGATCAGTTTCTTTTTTATGGTTCGTTTATTTTTTATTTCACAGTTGTGAGTGTTTTGCCTGCATGTATGCATGGGCATCGTGTGCATGTTTGTGAGGTGTTCCAGGAGGTCAGAAGTGGGCATCAGACCCCCTGGAGCTGGAGTTGGAGGTAGTCATGTGTTAACATGTGGGTGCTGGAAATCGAACCAAGGTCCTCTGAAAAAGCAACAGGTGCTTTTAACTACTGAGCCATCACCTCTCTAGGAAACCCCTCCCCACTTTCACTTTCCTCAGTCCAACTTGAGATCCTTCCAATCCACAAATCTGGGGACAATCTCCCCACCCGCTTAGAACCCTCATTCATTCTAGTGACTTCCAGTGATTCCAGCCACACTGTGCTGACAGCAGAAGAACCTACATATTGCTTTCCTTAGTCCTCTGGACTGTAAGAAATGTATATGAAATATGATCTCCCTTCCTTCCTTCCTTCCTTCCTTCCTTCCTTCCTTCCTTCCTTCCTTCCTTCCTTCCTTTCTTTCTTTCTTTCTTTCTTTCTTTCTTTCTTTCTTTCTTTCTTTCTTTGTAGTTCTGGCTGTCCTAGAACTTGCTATGTAGACCAGGTTGGTCTCAAGCTCAAAGAGCTCTGCTCTCCTGAGCGCTGCACCCAGCGGTTCCATCTTTTCTACCAGTGGGAGTTTTATATAGATAGAGAGCACAGGCTCCATCTCCTTTGTCTCAGGTTTCCTCTTCTCAGCAGAGTCCTGTAGCCTTGGATGCCATGAATTCTGGACAGGCTCATAGCCTAACATTTGTCTAAGATCAAAGTGCCCAAGGCTGCATCCTATGCCAGGTGGTCTTGGCACAGAGCTTTAAACCCAGCACTCAGGAGGCAGAGACAGGAGGATCTGTGAGTTCAAGACCAGTCTGGTCTACAGAGTGAGTTCCAGGACAGCCAGGGATTCACAGAAACCCTATCTGAAAACAAAACATACATATCAACAACAACAACAAAAAACCCATAAACAACAAAAAAGCTGGGCCCTGTTCTCCAAGATTACACTTGATTATCAGTTGCACAGCGTTTGTTGATGTTAGCAGCCACCTAAGCTGTGAGGCCTAGCTCTGGCCTAGCACTGGCCATCCAGAGTGAGGGACAGGGTCACCTTTTCGTTGATAGTAAAAACCCAGGTGCTCCTAGTGCTTTGGACTCTGTGGTCATTTCCCTGAGATCCCAGACCCATTTCTTATGTGTGTCCCTAAAAACGGAAGCAGCCTCACACTCCCCTGCTGACCCTAGAAGCTGAACGGCCACTGCTTCATTCTTGCTCCTTCAGAGCAATCTATGGTCTCCTGTTCACTGCTGTATTGCCTGAGGAGCAGGTCTGCGCGGTAGGCCTCTAATAAATGATTGCTATTGAATTCATGAACGAATAAATGAGTGAGTCAGAGGGCAGGGGCTGAACCATACTTCAGACAAGCAGGGCTGAATCACAGGGCAATAAGGGGGTGGGGTGGGGAAGAGTGGGAGAATGAGGTGGGAGAAGGGGAAATGAATTTGTAGGAGGAGCCTACACCCTGAGCAGGCTTCCTGGAGGAGCCAGAACCAAACTCCAGTTTAGGAACTTAGAGCCCACCCCCACGATGTTGCTTTTTTGTTTGTTTTGTCTTTGTTTCTCCTTGAGCCTAGACACCCAGCTAATAAAAGGCTACAAAGCAGAGATACCAAGTGCACTAGGAACCAGCAGCTGTTTTTGGCGGCACGCTCCCCCTCTCCCTCTCCCTTTTCTGTCTCTCTCTCTCTCTTTCTCTCTCCTCCCTCACCTTTCTCCCCTTTTTGCCTTCCCCTCCATAGCTCCCTGAATAAATATTTAACCTCATTTCTACATGTCTGTCTATCCATGTTTCTGTCTCCTGCCCGCTGGCCATGTGTCTCCCTGCCTGGGACCAGCCACTGCTCAGGGACTGGCAGCCATCTCTGCAGGGTGGCTGCTCCCAGGGCCCCCTGCCTGCCACCACATGGTCCGCCACCACCATTTGGGGACCTACAGCATTTCTGCTGCCTACTGCCGCGAGGATCTTGCAGCATTTTTAAAAAATCATAACATCTAACATCCTAAATAGATTTTAGAAGATATTTTAATGATTCTTTCTGAAGCCTCTTCTGGCCCACTCAGTGGGGCCCAAGGTCACATTAATCCATGGTTGAGTCCAGTCCATTTATTTCTAGGAGAAAAAGGAGAAGTAACAGACTGAGTTAGGGTCTGGTGATATCACCAGGTCTCCAGAACTTTGTGATTCCTGAAGCTTAGCGCCTAAGACCCAAGGCAGGGAGTAAAGGAAGAAAGGAACCTACGAAGTCTGAATGGAGAGAAAGCCCTGAAACTAGGCTGATGTGTGGGTTGCATCTCTTTGGGCTAGAGTTTTGGGCATGGGGCTGAGTGGTTGGACTCTGCTGGTGTGCCTTGGAGACTGGAAGACTTCCCAAAGGCTGTCTTGATTTGAAGAACAAGAATCCCCATATCTCCGAGATGAGAATTGGTGGGCTGGTTGGAAATGGGTGGAACTCAGAAAGGTGGATTTGGTCAATAGAAAGTGAAGGGCTCCAGTAGACCTGAGCGGGGCAAACATGGCTCTGGCAGATCTTGTCCTCTTCCATTTCCTCTGCCTTGCTAAACTGTTAGATTACATCCCTAACACCATGGTCTATTCCCTTATTTGGATACTTCCTCCTCCTGAGGCTGACCACCAAGGCCCAGCTATCAAAATATTGAAATCCCAAAACCCAAGTCCCTCTTTTGTCTCTTCCATAATTAACAAGCCCAATAAAAACAAACCAACTCATCCTAACAAGGGGGTTTCCATTTGCCTATAGGCCACATCTGCCTCCACTTTATCCAAAGGCAGTCCTTTGTTTCTCTGGGGAAATATATCTTCCCTTTCCTCCTTGCCCCTTTCTCCCCTCTCCCTTGTCTCCTATCCCCTGCCTTTGTCCCTCTGGGGCAAATAGTTCTCCTTTGTGCTGAGAACTTGGTCTTGGTGTGCCTTTCCAGAAAGTTCTGCTGAAGGAAGAAGAATGAGGGGTTGGGCTAGCACCGGGGCAGGAGATTGGTAGTATTCAGTAAATATGTCTGGTCAGGATATAAGAACTGGGGCTTGAGGCCAGCCTGGTAAGGGGCTCAAAGGGGCATCATAGTGTGTAACTTCAACAAGTAGGAACACTGATTTGTTTCTGGGACTTTTGGATGTCAGAGTGAAGGCCTGCAGTTTAGAGGAACCTTGTCTGAGTGTAGCAAAGTCTAGGTACATTTTTTCTTTTTTAGCAAACTCAGGGACTGGGATGGAGATTTATGCAGTGAGAAAAGAGGCACTTACTGTGTCCGTGCCCAGCAGCTTCAAGGCAAAGTGCACACTGTTGCTGGTGATATCATTGTAGGGAGGAGGAATGCTGGTCATAGCTGTTTGCACCCTGCCCTCCAGTTCTTCAGTTTTAATGTCACTGCATTGGCGAAGTACGTGCACAAGACGTCCAGAGCTCCTCAAGGCATTGAGGTTCTCTTTGCATACCACACCTTCACAGCTATCCCAATGCCTTTGTCCTCTGCCCCTGCTGGAGGTCCTTCCTGTGGAGATAGCAGGTTCAGCACATATAGGAGCTGGCATTTCCTCAAACTGAAGTTCTATACCTGGGCTGCCCCTCCCCCTTTCAGAGGCCTACACATTTTTCATTCCAGCGCAGCCCCCACCCGATGACTGGCCAAATTTGTCTTGCTCACCATCAAAGTGTATGATCTCTCCGTTGCCGCAGTCAACACCCATGTGGACTTTAGAGGATTGTGGCATAGAAGATGGCTTCTTGAACAGGAGGACATCTCCAGGGAGAGTGTTGCCTTCGTCTAACTCCACCTCCTGGAAGGGCTCGCTCATGGACTCCTTGGAGCAGAACTTAAAGATGCAGTATTTCTCTAGAAGGGTCTAAGTGGAGAAATGTCAGACTGTAGGTTGGATGCACAGTTATTGCTGGGTCTTTCTGCTCATCACACATGGTAGACCTGGATCAGAGTGGGGCCCTAGGCAGAAGGTCTCCATTGCTTTACACCTGCCTCCCTGTCTATAAGAAACTGCAGAGGCGTGAAAAGCACATATGTACCCTGCCCTAAGTCACCCCTAGGGACCCTATACTGTCCATCAATTGGGACTCTCATACACGTATTCCCAAATCCTGCCACTATTTTCTCCTCCATATCATGCTTCCTGGATGTCCTTCCTCATCTTCCAAGTTGGTATTCCTACAAGCAGCACTGGGTTCTGGGTGTCAGCAGGTACCTGGGTTGAGATGTAGGCCTGAAGAAACAATAAAACTTCAGTGAGATCTGGACCATGGTAGACACCTTCCAAGTCCAATAACCTCAGTAGCCAATATACCCTCATTTAACTGCTTGCTACCATTCAAGATAGATGTAGTATTCTTATATTCAGGAAGAAATTGAGGAACAGCAAATCTTACTATAGTTCACACAGCTGACCTGTGTCCACATGATCATCCTGCGTCCTATGTACTAAATAAATACCATTGCATGTTTCTTTCTGTAAAGGAACTAAGGCATTCAGCTTAGTTTCTTATCTTTACAGAGGGCACTGCAGACTTTGAAGGATGATCTCACTGCTCTGGTTATACCTGAGCTTTGGTTTCAGAGGAGAGATAATAGGAGAAGGACTATAGGGGCACTGCTAAATGACCTGGAACCATCAAGTGATCCCTCACTTTATGTCCTTCTGACCTCTGGCTAGAGATCATACACTCTAAAATCCACTGAATAGGGAGACACCTTCCTCCTAGCTTCCTTCCCATCCCATACCCACGGGGTCAAACAGAAGTCACATCTATGGAAGACAGTGGACTGTTGAGATGCTGGAACCCTGCCTGGAAGGAAAAAAAAATGAGCCAAGGACTTTGGCTAAATTTCCCTGGGATGAGAAGCTCATCTAGGGAGAGAAAACAGTCATTACCTCGGGCTACTTTCCCTGTCCTCCCTGCTCTGGCTGCTCAGTGTCTGGGTGCTGTGCATAAACCTGCACTAGATGGTTGCTTACAGGTTGAGAGACCTGTCACTTCTCCATATGGGACATGATATTTGGAAGAAAGCTAAAAGTAATGGACTGACTTAGGGTCTGGTGTAATCAACAGGTCTCCGGCACTTTGTGATTCCTGGAGCTTAGCTCCTAAGACCCAAGTCAGGGAGACAGAGAGGAAAGTAAGAAAGGAACTTACTAGGTCTGGATGGAGAGAAAGCCCTAAGCTAGGCTAATTGTGTGGGTTACATCTTTTTGGGCTAGAGTTTTGGGCATGGGACTGAGTGGCTAGAAACTCCTGGTAAGGCTTGGAGAATGGAAGAGTTCACAAAGTCTGACTTGATTTGAAGAAGAATCCCCAGATTTCCAAGATGAGAATTGTTGGGCTGGATGGAACTCAGAAAGGTGAATTTGGTCAATAGAAAAGGAAGGGCTCCAGTAGACCTGAGCAGGGCAAACACAGTTCTGGCAGATCTTGTCCTCCCCCATTCCCTCTGCCTTGCTAAACTGTTAGATGACATTCCTGAAGATAGCCACCAAAGTCTATTCCCTTATTTGGTCACTTCCTCCTCCTGATGCTGACCACCCAGGCCCAGCTATCAAAGAATTGAAGTCCAGCAATCAACCACCCTCTTTGTCTATCATAATTAACAAGCCTCCCCCCCCCCCCAAAGAACCAACTCATTCTAACAAAGGGGTTACACTTTTTCCTTTATAAACTGCCATTTTCCTATGGGCCACATCTGCCTCCATTTTATCCAAGGCAGTAGTACTATGTTCCTCTGGGGAAATATCTCTTCCCTTCTCCCTTGCCCCTTTCTCCCCTCTCCCTTGTCTCTTATCCCCTGCCTTTGTTCCCCTGGGGCTAATAATTCTCCTTTCTGATGAGAACTTGGTCTTGGTGTATCCTTCCAGAAGGTTCTACTGAAGGAAGAAGAATGAGGGGTTGGGCCAGCACTGGGGCAGGAGATTGGTAGTATTCAGTAAATATTCTGGTCAGGATATAAGAACTGGGGCTTGAGGCCATCCTGGCAAAGGCTCAAAGGGCATCATAGTGTGTAACTTCAACAACGGGGCACAGCGATTTCTTTCTGCAACTTTTGGATGTCAGAGTGAAGACCTTCAGTTTATAGGAACCTGGCCTGGTCTGAGTGTAGCAGGGGAGGGGAATGTCGGAGTTTTGCTGGAGTAGGTTGTCTAGGTATATTTCTTAAGAAACTCAGGGTTGGGATGAGGATGTGCAGCTGGAAGAGAGGCGCTTACTGAATCCATGCCCAGCAGGTTCAGGGCAAAGTGCGCGCAGTTGCTGCTGATAGCATTGTACTCAGGAGGGTCGTTGTTCATAACTTTTTCCACCCGGTGATCCAGGTCCTTAGGGTCAATGCCACCACGTTTGCGAAGCACACGAGAGAGCTGTCTTTCTCTCTGCATTTGACGGAGGCCCTCTTTGAACACTTTACCTCTGCTGTTCTCCAGCAGCAATTGTACTGTGCCACCTACACCATTCTTGGTGGTTACTCCTGTGGGGATAGCGGGCCCAGTGCAAATCAGAGACAGCATTTCCTCAAACTGAAGTCCCACATCCGGGCTGCCCCGCCCTCTTTCAGAGACAATTTCGTCCCAGTTTTCATGCCAGCTCAGTCCTCTCTTGACTGGCCAAATTTGTTTTCGCTCACCCTCAAAGTGTATGATCTCTCCGTTGCGACAGTAAACACCCACATGGGTCCCACAGCACTGTAGACTAGAACTCAACAACTTGAACAGGTAGAGGTCTCCAGGCTGAGGCTCTCCTAGGTTTAACTCCACCTCCTGGAAGTGCTCATTCAGGAATTTCTCAGAGAAGAAGAAATTGATGGTGATGGCTGCCTTTGGTAGGGTTAAGAGGAGAAATATCACAGACTGTAGGTTGTATGTAAAGGCACAGCTGGGTCATTCTGCTTGTCAAGAGTCAGACCTGGCTTGGGGTAGGAACCTAGGCAGAAGGACTTCACTGCTTAACACCTGCCTCTCTTCCTTAAGGGATTCCAGAGGCCTGCAAACCACAGATGTACCCTGGCCTGAGCCACCCTTAAGGATCCCATACTGTGCAGCAATTGGGATTTTCTTTTCACCCAGGGTTATCCACATATTCCCAAATCCTGCCACTCTTTTCTCCTCCCTCCTCCGATTCCCGGATCTCCTTCCTCCTTGGTCTTCCATCTTGGTATTCCTACAAGCAACACTGGGTTCTGGGTGTCGGCAGGTACCTGTGTTGAGAAGTCGGCCTGAAGAAACAGGAAAACTTCAGTGAGATCTGGACCATGGTAGACACCTCCCAAGTCCAATAAAATCAGTAGCCAGTGTGCACTCATTCACTGCTTGCTACCATTCTCATAATAGGTGTAGTATTCTTATTTTCAGGAGGAAGTTGAGGACTGTCAATTTCTATAGTGCCACAGTGATAATTCTATGTCCCATATACTAAATTAATACTGTGGCATTTTCTTTTATTTTATAAGGAACTAAAGCATCCAGTTTAGTCTCTCATCTTTACTGGGAGAGGGCGCTGGAAACTTGGAAGGATGATTTCAGTGCCCTGGTTATAACTGGACATTAGTTTAAGAGGACAAAGAGAGAAAGAAAGGAGAGAGAGAGAGAGAGAGAGAGAGAGAGAGAGAGAGAGAGAGAGAGAGACTATTGGGGCTTTGCTATAAAACCTGAGAATAACAAGTGACCCCTCACCCCAGGCATCTTTGTGTCCTTGTGCCCTTGGTCAGGGGTCACACTCTCTAGCATCCACCAGATAGGGAGATGCCTTCCTCCCAGCTCCCCTCCCATCCCATACCCACAGGGTCAAGCAGAAGTGACAGCTATGGAAGGCCGTGGACTGTCCTGGCCCCTGTTGAGACAGCTGGTACCCTGCCTGGGGAGGAGACAAGATGAGGCAAGGACTTCTGCTTCATTTACCATGGATTTGGAGGAGCTCATCTAGGGAGAGAAAAACCAGTCATCACCACCGGGTTCGTCCCCTGTTCTCCCTCCTCTGTCTGCTCAGTGTCTGGGTGTTGTGCTTAAACCTGCTCTAGATGGCTGATTGCAGGTTGAGAGACCTGTCACCTCTCATTTGGGACATTAAAAAGTCCCTTCTCTCTCGACCTCAACTTCCTCATCTGTAACCTGGGGACAATAATGTTGGTGAGCTGGGCATCACCTGACCACTGTGAAGCACTGAGAGTTCTTTGTGATCCTTACAAGGCCTGAGAGTTTATCTAAGGTCTAGTTGGCTCCTGAACTTGCACATTTGCCTGCAGTGGAGGGCTGCAGAGAATACCTCTCTCTCAGCTCAGAGAACAACATTGGGTCCCAAAGGCTGGTGTTGTCCCTGTGGCCCCTGCTTCACAGAATAAAAGGAATCACTCAACCAGAAAGCCCAGACTCTCCCTCAAATTTCCCACTAGAGTGGGGGCTGAAGGCAGAGAGCCACTCTGGCTGCCATCAGCTGGGCCTTTGCCCTTCAAACAGGATTCCAGGTCCATGGCTGCTGTTCTACCCATAATGAAAAATAATAATTGCTGCCAAAGCTGTATGAAGGCCCCAGTTATCCTAACAACAATGTCATGCAGATCCTACTGTCATTCTCATTGGGAAGAAGGGAAAATGGGACTTTGGGGAGGTTGTTATGGTTACATCTAAAACGTGGTAGAAGCAGTGTTCAGACTGAAGTGGTCTGACTTAACTGGGGTATGGGACTGTCTCTGGAATGCCAGGAATGCCAGGATCTCTTGAATGATACATTGAATCGTTTACTTCCTGACTAGAGGAGCAGTTACCCTTGCCTTTAGAATTCATTCATTTAGTTACTTTTTAAAGAAATATTTATTTATTTATTATGTATGCAATATTTTGTCTGTGTGTATGCCTGAAGGCCAGAAGAGGGCACCAGACCCCATTACAGATGGTTGTGAGCCATCATGTGGTTGCTGGGAATTGAACTCAGGCCCTTTGGAAGAGCAGGCAATGCTCTTAACCTCTGAGCTATCTCTCCAGCTCCTCATTTAGTTACTTTTAAAGGAGAAAGAGCAACACCCTGGAACCATCAGAGTCTTGGACACAAGTTTTCCAATTCCACAGCTCAGGGCCTGACAACGCTGCCTACCCTGTTGGGGATCCAGGCTTGGAAGCCTGAGTCCTTCCTTCTGTCACCTTGGCTGTCAGAATCAGAGCAGTGGCAGGGTGTCCCTGAGACTGGCTTTGGGGTCACTGCTCCCAGCCAGGAACCTACAGCTAAAGCAAGGTCAGAGTAGAAGCCCACCTCTTCTGACCATCCTTCCCTTTCTGGGGACTCCGGCTACTGTCACCCCACGGGAATCTGAGCCCATAGTGTAAGCTGCTCACCATGTAGGAAGATCCCAGGAACATAAAATGGTAAGCCTAGAGAGAGGAGAGCTGACAGTCTGCAGGTCTGTCAGCAGGGAAATGTTAACTTTGAACAATGGGTTTTTGCCTTACAGCCACCAGCTTTGTCTGCAGCCAATCGTTAGCTTTAAAGATTGCCTTACAACTGCTGTGGACCAAGGCTGGCCTTTAATGGTTGCTTCGATGGGACTCCCATCTTCTCATTTATTTAACCTTTAACTACTGCCTCATCTTTATCTTCTTCCTTACACTGTCTTATATACTTCACAGCTGTGGGGAGAACAGCTGTGTCAGAACAGCTACAGGTTAAACCTTAAGCCAACACGTCATAAGCAGAAATTGCTAATTTTAAAATGTAAACCTGATTCTATGCTAATCTCAAGCTTATAAAGAAATCATTTTGGGGGGCTGGAGAGATGGCTCAGTGGTTAAGAGCATTGCCTGCTCTTCCAAAGGTCATGAGTTCAATTCCTGGCAACCACATGGTGGCTCACTACCATCTGTAATGAGGTCTGCTCTGCTGCCCTCTTCTGGTCTACAAACACACACAGACAGAATATTGCGTACCAAATAAATAAGTAAATAAAGAAAAAAAAAGAAATCATTTTGTCCCATGTGCTATGGAAGAGTAAGGATGCCCCTCACAGTTACATGCTTGGCGTTCTAAGTGTTTCTCTGATGCTATTTCTTTATACACAGATGGAATTCCTCCAGCGTTTCTCATGGAGCAGCTGACTGATGTGAACTCTCTTAGTTTTTATTTTATTTTATTTTATTTTATTTTTGAGACAGGGTTTCTCTGTAGCTTTTTGGTTCCTGTCCTGGAACTAGCTCTTGTAGACCAGGCTGGCCTCAAACTCACAGAGATCCACCTGCCTCTGCCTCCTGAGTGCTGGGATTAAAGGCATGCGCCACCACCACCCAGCTTCTTAGTTTTATTTGCAAACATCTTTGTCTTTATTCATCTTGATGGACACAGAGTTTAGTTTTAGCCTTTTTCTTGCTCCTCTGTGGATTTCACATTTCTCCATCCCTTCTCTTCTGCCCTCTGCCCTTATAACCTCCCCTGAAAACAAAATTTAAAAGTAGAACCAAGAAAAAAAAAGGACATCAAAAAACATCATGGAAGCTGTAGCATGGCCCAGTGAGGCACACAGTATCCCCTTTAGCGTATACCTCTTCACTTGTACGTGTTCATTGCAATGCGTTACCCATGTGGTTCGAGGCCTCTGGCTTGTGCGGCACCCTCAACACTGGCCCTCACTACACTGTCTTGGCTGTGCTATTGTTGCCTTGTGCCCTGGAGATCCTGGAGCTGTGGATCTGCAGGTCCAGCCCCTTCCCATGCCCCAGCAGTTCATAGATGAGGTGGATGCTGGGGCGGGCGACTGTGTAGTCCTGGCTCTGGGCCTGGGTGGTACCTGACTTAGCCTGCCAGCTTTCCCTCATTGTCAGCACCCAGGGGAGAGCTCACCAACCCCGCCCTGGCCAGCTCACCTAATGAAGCAGACAGTGAGGAGTGGGGCCAGGTCCCCTGCCCTCACACCCCAGGTTCAGCTCACCTGCGCACTGTTGAGCCTCACAGCCTGTGTTCTCCTTGGCTGCTCTCCTGTTCTCCTTATCTCTCCTTTCACTGGTTTGATTGTGTTTTGTTTGGCGTGAGATCTTCATGTTTCCCTTGTTACCGTTCCAGCACGTTTAATGTAAATTTTGTCTTTCACCTTTTCCCTTTATTCCCTCATATTTTCTTCTCTCCTAAAACTCCAATTAATATCACCCTAGGGGTTGGAGAGATGGTTCAGCAGTTAAGAGCACTGGCTGCTTTTCCAGAATAACTGGGTTCAAATTTTTAATTTGTCTTCCAAACTCTTGCACCTTACTCCAGAGGTCTGAAAACCACGTGGTCAGATTGACCACAGCAGTGACCTCCCTTCTTTACACCAACTTACTGTATCAGCTACTTTTCCCTTGTTTTGGTGGCGAGATACCTGGCAGGAGCTACTGAAAGTGGGCAATAGTTTAGCTCATGGTTAGTGGGAAAGCAATGGAGTGTGAAGGGTGGTGAGACCGCACCAGAGTCAGGAAACAGAGAGGTGAACCTGTTTTTGTTTAGTTGGCTTTGTTTTATTTGTTTGTTTGTTTTCATACTGAGTTTCACTGTATAGACCAGGTTGACTTGAAACTCATGGCCTACCTGCCTGGAAGTACATGCAAGGACTTGAACAGCCTTTCGGTTGCTTTTAAATTTTTTTTTTTAAATTTTAGGTGGATCGATGTTTTGCATGAATGAATGTCTGTGTGAAGGTATCAGATCTTGGAATTATAGACAGTTGTAAACTGCCATGTGGGCTTTGGGAATTGAACTCAGGTCCTTTAGAAGAGCAGTCAGTGCTCTTAACCAATAAGCCACCTCTCCAGTCCCTGCTTTTCAATTTTTTTCCTTTTTCTGGTCCTGAGAAATGTGACACCGCTCTGACGTCACATACGGTATAATTTTCTTCACATTTCTTAGTGTCTATTAATTTTTCTTCCGTAGATTGACAGTATTTATCTTTCTGAGAAACTTTTAGGTCTTTGGTTTTTGCCTCACCCCCATGCTCCCTCCTCCTTTTTGAGACAGGGTGTTGCCCTGGAGCTCTGGCAGACCTAGAACCTGCCACATAGGCATAGGTCAGGCCAGCCTTCAACCTGCAGCAATCCTCCTGCTTCTGTCTTCAAAGTGCTGGGATTACAGGAATATGCCACTATACCTCACTTCTAAGTTTTCAGATTTTTTTTTCTGTCCTGCCCTATAGCATATTCTTTAAGGCCCTGTGGAATTGCTCCACAGTTCACTGGCACTCTGTTTATTACTTTCAAATCATATTTCTCCTCTGTTTCATGTTAGATAGTTTCATTTATGGTGCCTAAAATTCACCAGTCTGTCATGCTGTCTGCCCTGATGTGGAACCAATAAACTTATCTTCATCTCTGGCATTTTTCACAAGAAATTCCATTGGGATATATACATTTTATTTTATTTTATTTTTGGTTTTTCAAGACAGGGTTTCTCTGTAGCTTTGGAGCCTGTCCTGGAACTCGCTCTGTAGACCAGCCTGGGCTCGAACTCACAGACATTCACCTGCCTCTGCCTCCTGAGTTCTAGGATTAAAGGTGTGTGCCGCCACTGCCCGGCCCATTGGGATATTTTTAACATTTTTATTAATCCAGTTATGTTTTAACGTGTAGTATACAGTTGGAATAATTTGTAATATCTTTTTCTAAAATTCATGTCTTTGGTTTATTTTGCCTGACTCGTTGTTGACCACACTGTGTGCTGTGTTTTCCTATCTGGATTCAGCGGCTGTGTCTTTCACCCCACCTAGCATGTAAGTAAGGTCTTTGCCTGCCTAAGGTTTATGCTTGGCCATTGTCCCATTATTCTTTAGCCACTGTATTTTTTAAAAATATTTATTTGTTTATAAATTATGTATATATTATTTGTTTATTTATTATGTATACAATATTCTGTCTGCATGTATGCCTATAGGCCAGAAGAGAGCACCAGATCTCATTACAGATGGTTGTGAGCCACCAAGTGGTTGCTGGGAATTGAACTCAGGACCTTTGGAAGACGAGGCAATGCTCTTAACCACTGAGCCATCTCTCCAGCTCCCTACCCACTCTATTTTTGCATTGCTACAAAGCATTTGAAACTTTGACAGATGTGGTTAGGCTTGGGAACAGTCTCATCTTTCCGGATCTTGCTGTTGCATGTTGCTAGGTAGAGATCTGTGGGTTTTGAGTGGGAGTGGTTATTCTCCAGCACAAAGCAGGGTATTTCTAGAGCTCCCTAATATTCAAGGAAGGAAGAAATTTTCCAGTCTTCATGATGGAAACGGGTATTTAGGAGAGACCCAGGCACTGCACTCATATGGTGGCACTATATATGTGCATTCAAACATCCTTATACACATAAAAAGTACTTTTTGGACTGGGGCTGCTGCTCAGTGGCAGAGCACTTCTCTAGCAGGTATGAGGCTCTACATTCAAGCCTCAGCATCAGGAAAGAACAGACTTACTACGTACCTTTGGAGACGTTGCTTCAGTATCTTCTCATACACTTTTCTCTCCTGAAAATGAGATAGATGGTAATTTAGTTCCCACGTCTGTTTTGGGTAACCTCTATTTTCCTTCTATGGAAGCTTTTAGGTTCTTCTTTTTAGCTTTACAACATCTTGTAAGGATTTGTAGTATGCATATGAGTGCACTTATGTGTGGTTGTTTGGTATGTATAGTGTGTGTGTGTGTGTGTGTGTGTGTGTGTGTGTGTGTGTGGTTTAAATGTACTCTGCTTTGTATCCTCTCACTGGCCTGGACTTTGCTGATTCGGCTAGGCTGGCTGTCAGCGAGGCCCCAGAAGTCTGTCTGTCTCTTGCCTCCCAGAACTGGGATTATAGATATAGGGCATCTTGCCTTTTTTTTTACATCAATTCTAGATATCAAAATCAGGCCTTCATGCTTGATGCACACGCACATCACCAACTCAGCAATCTCCTAGGCCTCATCCATAATTTCCTTCCCTTTTCTTATTTATTTATTTATTATGTATACAATATTCTGTCTGTGTGTATGTCTGCAGGCCAGAAGAGGGAACCAGACTTCATTACAGATGGTTGTGAGCCACCATGTTGGTTGCTGGGAATTGAACTCAGGACCTTTGGAAGAGCAGACAATGCTCTTAACCTCTGAGCCATCTCTCCAGCCCTCCTTCCCTTTTCTTATGTAGGATTGGAGTCGGGAGAGCTAGAGAGCACATAGCTTTTTTTTTTTAATTTTAAACATGATGTTTATTGATTCATGAGAATTTCACATCATGCACCCCAATCCCACTCATTTTCCAATTCCTCTGTGCCCATTCTTCACCCTTGTAACATCTTCCCCCAAGGAAAACTTAAAAAATAAATAAATACAAATGAGAATAATAATTAAAACAAATAAACAAAACAACCCCCAAAAACCAAAGAAGCAAAAGAAACAAAGCAAAAAACCATTTCACTCCTGCAACCTTCCTTTCCCTGGTCTTAGCCGCACTGGGGGCTGCAGTGTGTCAGGCAGTAGACCCTTTTGTCCACACAGCTTCACTTGCAAACGTTCCTTGTGTGGTGTATTGTTGGTCAGGTTCTGGCTTCTGGCATCCCATCAATGCTGAACCCTCACCATACCCTCTCCCTGATATTCTGCTGTTGCCCTGAGTCATGGAGATCATGCAGCTATGGTCTCATAGGGCTAATCCCTTCTTGTAACTCCAGCAGGTCATAGGTGGGGGTAGATGTTGGGGGTTCCAACTCAAAGCCCTGGATGTGGGCCTGGGTGATAGCTGAGTTGGTCAGTCTGGGCTGCTGGAACCCTGCCCCTTAGGTGAGGGGTGGGGCTAGCTTTCCCAAGTGCAGAAGTCAGTGCTCCTTTGAGAGGTGGAGTCAGCGACAGGGCAGGACCTCTTCTCCCCAGGCCAGTGAGGGGTGGGGCCAGCTCAGTATGGCCCTTGTACTTCACACATGGTTTGACACATGGTTCAAACATAGGCAATGGACATCAACACAGACCCCGACATGGGCTGCAGCAGCACCTTGGGCCCAGTTTTCACCATGGCCTGGGTGATAGATTGGAATGGGTCCATCAGTAGCATGATCTCTAGACTCCAACATGACTCTAAGTAGAGGCCCAGACATGGCAGTGGCACGGCCTTCAATTGTAACACAGGAGTCAGGGACATCAGTACAGCCCCTGACGGTGATAAGCCCATGAACCCAGACATGACCCTGGCCCTGGGTGGTAGTGCAGGCTACCTAGATTAGCATGGCCCAAACAACTACACGTTCCTCTGATCACAACATGGACACAGGTGGTGGCCCAAAAGCCATGCATCCTTGTGGCTTTTGATGGCACCATGGGCTATGGACATCAACATGTCACCATGGCCCCTGGTGGCAGCACAGGCTCCCCAGATCAGTATCGCCCAAGCAGCAGGGTGTTCCTCACACACCAGCATGGCCCCAGGTGATGGCCCACCACACCTTGGGCATTTGCATGACCCTTGACGATAACAGGTGCCTTAGATATCAACATGGATCCCAGCTTCAATAAGGCCATGGATTCAGACATGGCCTCAGCTGCAGCCTGGGCCTGGATGCCTCCATGGCCCCAGGTGACAGTGCAGGCCACTCGGATTGGAGTGGTCCCTTCAGTGGCATGGCCCTCAGGCATCAACATGGCACATGTGGAGGCTCAGGCCTCGGCATCCTCAAGCATTCAGTGATAATAGGAGCCACAGACATCAACACAGACAAGGGATGCAGCAGGGCCTTGGACCCAGATAGCAGCCCAGGCCCAGATGTTACCATGGCCTGGTAACATCTCACCTCTTCAGGTATGCCTTTCTCCACAGTCCATGGTTCCTTCTGCCTCTTTCTCTCTCTCTCCCATGCCCCACCCACCATATACTGGTTCACCATAGGGCACTGAAGAGTCAAAGAATAAGAAAATAAAAATGTAGATTCCAAAAATAAGAATGTAGAAATAAAGAAATATAGTTATAAGTCTAGGAGAATGAGAACAGATTATCAGCAGCTTTCTCAGCAGATCAAGGCTCAATCATTCAGGTGAGCTATTTTCTCGGATGCTTGGGAAGCCTCCAACAGCTTAGGTCATTCCATTTTACAACTGGCTGTTTTATTTACAAGGCCAGAGCTTCTCCCTGCAAATTGAGAGTAGTGTCCTGGCCATCTTTGATAAACGACAGATGTGAACTGAGTTAACCTTTAGGAGACAGAGATGCGTGATCTCTGGTTTAGGCACTGTCTCTGTTATGGGAAACTGGCGCCACCGGAGGAGAGGCAAGAGGCTTCAGTATACACCTGGAGGTACCAGGAGACAGTAGACAAATACAATGGGTTAATTGATGAGCTCTGATAATGGAGGTTGTAAAGTATGCAGTCTGTATCTGAGTTTTACCTTGAGATAGTGTGAAAAGCTTTCTGCTATCTCTTAAGTTCTCAGCCTAAGAACCAATTAATTCTAATTTATTAACCTTCTAGTATTACTAGCAGTCTCTTTTCTGACTAATTGCTAAAGACATCTGTTTTCTTGCAATTAGTGACTTTTGCTGTAATCTCCTCTAAAACACATTTCATGAAGACTGCCTAGTTACCCATTGACATTAGAACTCACTCCCCTATTGAGGGTCTCTGTTGACTGACCCACTCATGAAGGAGAAGAGTGGGCAGTCACACTGTGCTCCGGAAGTCCTGTTGGTTGCTCGGCTACTGCTGTTTCAGTCAGGGGAAGTCCCAGCTAGGGGCTGCTTCACCTGGCTGCTTTGCTGGGGACTTTTCCTTCCCTTTTTAGAAAATACACCTGGAAGATTCTAGCTGTGTGCTGATGCTACAACTGCAGCCAAAGGGCTTAGACTCTACCAGTCCCTGTCACAGGAGCCACCATGGTAGCCAGAGCCAAGAATCCAGTAGCAAAATGCAGCTCCTGCCTGATGTTTCATGCCATGCTTTTGTTTGTGTGATTCCTTGTTCAGTTGATTCTGGTTACCTCAGAAATCTAGGTGCTGGCATGATACTTAGGGTTCTTGTGTCCTTTCAAGGTCTCACATTAACATATTAAAAATACAAGACATACTTTGTATTAGATTGTGATTTATTGAGGTGGGGTGAAAACAAAAGAGAGGAGGCTTACGCCACACAGGCAGACTGCCCTCTACTGGACAGTGAAGGGCGCTGCCCCTCTGAGCGGGTGGGGACTGTGCGCTGTGGTGCTGGGAAGACCCCGGTTTTCTAGGAGATGAGAGGGAAGTCGGGGCAAGGAATTTTTGTGGTTTTTATTAGAACTGCTGGTTGGATAGATGCCTGGGGCTGTTCCAGAATGGAAAGTTTTGCTTGGTTGGATTTCTCCTGGTAAGGAGGGTCAGGGGGATTCTAGGAGGCCTTCACTCAGTGCTTGGGAGGCTGAGGCAGGGGGATCACTACTAGTTTGGTTAGTTGGGTTACAGGTTGGTTAGTTTGGGTTATAGAAGATGGCTCTGTCTCAACAACAAACAAAATTCCAAAACGTAACAAAAATTGTAGAACTTTAAGACAACTCTGAGGCCATTTCTGAGCCCTCTCAGCCTCAGTGCCTTAGTGCCCCCCCCCCCCCAGGAACCAAGGACCTAACAACTATACATGCACGTACTGAAATGTTGAGAACTTTCCATCTCCCTGAGTCCTTGTGAGTATTTTCCAAATAGAGCTCCGTTCCTGGAACTGGGACAAGATAACCCACAGATGTCCACGGATGTTTTGACTCAGTCCCTGGGAAAGGGGAAAGTAACCCTCAAATGTTTCCTCTTACCTCACCTGATCTGGCAAGAGCTCTCCAGCCAATTATTGGTAATATCCCTTTGAATAAGCCAATCACAATAGTTAAAGAACAACCCCCACACTCCCCTCCTTGTTTCTCTGGCTTTTTTGCTTTAAAAGTAGTCCTTACCAGCTATTTGGGGCCTTTCTGGCTTCTCGAATGCTGAAAGACCCTGTTGCAACGGAATTAATTAAATCCTCATGCTTTTACATCCAACTGTGGTGTGAGGGTGGTCTCTTGGGGTGACTCCTCCTCAGTGATTGGACTCCAGGGTACAACATAATATCACAAGATATAAAAACCCATTTTTAATACTCTCCCTTGCTGTTTTAGGATGGATAGTAGCCCCTCTTCATCTGCAGTGTTGCTGCTGGTAGATCTGTCTGCAAACATTACATGAACTGTAAGGAAATTTTTAAGAAACTTTGTTTGATCAGGAGCTGGTTAAGGCATTGGTTTCAAGAACCTTTAAAACATCAAGAGCTAGTTGAAAACAGAAACCTCTGCAAAAGTGTAAACCACAAAATGTTCCTAGCACCTGTTGACACCCAGCTTTGTGATCTAGACAGAAGCAGGAGTAATTGCTAGGGGAAGGGAACATGCACAAAAGCAAAAGTAGCTGCTTACAGGGGAAAGAGGGTGTGCAGAAGTAGTCCACATCCTGTATCTAGCAAAACCCCCTTGACCCTGAGTAAACCTGACTGGCAGTTTTTGTCTGTATATGTCAACCCCAAATGAATAATAAGAGCTCTCCCTACTGCATTGGGGACTGCTCGTAGCTAGCTAGTATGCTCAAAGAAATGCCGGGAGCAAAGACCTGCACTTGGTTATAGTCAAGCCATCTTAGTTCACAAGTTAAGTAAGCTGTTCAGAAGCCTCTGTAGGGCAAGTTCCAGGCCCAGGAGAATAACCCAGTACCTTCTTATCTCTTCCTGTGAGTTAAGCAGACTGCAGGTCCCAGGCCCCAGAAGTAATTAGCATTCCTCTGCTAGCAAACAAACACAGACCCTCAGTATTTCCTTCTCTTCCTGTCAGCTAGGACATTCCAGTTAGAACAATTGCACAGCAACCTACCAACCCCCCACCCCTTTGCCATATAATGCTCCTGAGAAAAAATAAAATTTGCAGCTTGATCAGAATACAGACTTGCTGTCCTTTTTCTCTTGTCTCTTGTCCTTTCATTTCTCCCCTCCAGGGTCTGGGCTCTTGGTCTGTGTCCACTGATTGGGACAAAGAAATAAACCTTCTTTTGTATTCAGAATTTGACTGGATTCCAGTGGTCTCTCTGGGGTTCTCAACTTGGGCACAAGAGAACATTTTCAGAAATGAACAATCGGTAAGTTTTCAGCTGCATGCCATTCTGCATGATGAAGTCACACTACTCTGCTGTCTCGCTGGGACAGGACTCATCCGAGGAACAAGTGGAAAGGTGTGAAGGCCATTATCAAAACAGTTGTTAGCCCGGCCAGTGGTGGTGCACGCTTTTAATCCCAGCACTCAGGAAGGAAAGGGAGGTGGATTTCTGTGAATTCAAGGCCACCCTGGTCTATAGAGAGAGTTCCAGGGCAGCCAGGACCGTTTCACAGAAAAATCTTGTCTCAAAAACCAAACCAAATCAAACCAAAACAAAAAAACAAGTCATTAAAGCTGGGCTGCTGGTACATGCCAACACTCAGGAGATGGCCGCAGGGCAATCAATCAAGAGTTAAGTCCAGCCTGGGTTCTATAGGATCTTGTCTCAAAACCAAATGAAACAAAGCAACAGCAACCAGAAACACCAGTTATGTTTGGGAAGAGAAAAGTGCTAAACAGGGAAGGAGACACGGCAGGCCCAAGCGGTCTCTTGGTTTTGTCTTAGACAAGAACCACTAGTGGGTGCAATCTATCACTTCTGGACAACTTAGGGGAGGCTTGAATTTCGGTTCAGACAGTGTTAGTTTCACCCTGAGATTCTACAGAGCCATGTGGGTGGGATGAGAGTGGGGTAGCCATGCTGAAAGCTGAACACTGGTGGGCAGCATCTGGATAAAGGAGAGGGAGGAGACCACAGTGATGTCTGGCTGGGGAGAGGACAGGTGTTGGGCTGTTAGCCAGTTAGTTACTGAGCTATTAATGTTAGCGATTCGTTCCTATCAATGAAACAGAGTGGTGTAAAAGTATGAGCTCTGATGGGCAGAGGCAACCAAGGGAGGCACGGTCATGCTGACCATGAGATGAAGGAGATAAAGAGGGGGAGAGATAAAAGTTGAAAGTATGTCACAGGATAAGAAGAAATTTACATAAGGCATAATTTACAAAATGACAGCTAAATCACCGTCCCATGGGAACCACAGATATAGTAACTAAATACATGAAGACCACACTTGGGAGAAACAAAGCACAACAAGCCCTGTTCTGACTCTGCGCCTTATATGCAGATGCCACCCATTGTCCAGCATAGACTGCTACATCCCCATTTATGTAATTCAAATGTACTTACTGTCAGGGGACTGCAGCAGTCCCGCTAGGAACATCCACACAGAGGCAAGACGGTGATGACCCTGAGAGAAGCTGGAAGGCTCCTTTTAAGCACAGCTCAAGGGGCGGTCCTAAGGCGATAATTTAGATACGAATGGCTCGAACAAGTGGCAATCATATTAGCATGTTCTAATTGGCCAGGGCGAGTCAGGGGCTGGTTAAGTCTACAGCTTTTTTATTTGGGGGCAGGCCTGGCCAAGCCCCAGGCTTTGTCCTTATTTGGATATCACCTTGAGCTTATTGTGGAAGCTGGCTGGCCGGATGTGCACTGATTGGGGGAGGGGGCAGGAAGAGCTGGCTCAGGCCTGACCTGCAGTACTAGGCTTCCTCCTCCTCGCTGTCAGGGGTGTCAGATTGACTGCCCTTTGCTTGTGGCTGATTCAGAAACTGCTTGCTCAGTTCCAAAAAGCACGAACCGAGGCCCAGTTCTTAACTGAGTTCTTAGGGCAGGCTGTCGCGATGTTTGCTGGCCCTCTCAGCTACCAAAATAGATGGGCAATACCTAGGCGTGTGTCTGTGCTAAAATCATCCCAGAAAAGTAACACTGAGACCTTTTCTTTTCTCTTTCTTTCTTTCTTTCTTTTTTTTTTTTTTTTGGTTTTTTTGAGACAGGGTTTCTCTGTGGCTTTGGGGCCTGTCCTGGAACTAGCTCTGTAGACCAGGCTGGTCTCGAACTCACAGAGATCCGCCTGCCTCTGCCTCCCATGTGCTGGAATTAAAGGCATGTGCCACCATCGCCCGGCCCCGCTGAGACCTTTTCAAACATACCAGACCGATGCATGATGTAGTGCTCTCACCTGAATCACATGAAAGGGACACCTTAACACTGTAACGGTGGTGGCCCCCGGACCTGTCATCTGATCATCGGGCTGGGCATTACGAGGACTTCCGGCAGTTCCCGTGGCTTTGCTCAGCACGGCCCCACTGTTTTACACGGTTCAATCAAAGAACCCACTGAGATTTCCATCAATCTACTGCATTTGGTCCTGTGCTTCCTCAGCGGTCCTGCACCTCCCTCGATGGTGCTAAACCTCAGGGCCTAGGTGGCTGCTGCTTTGGCTTTCCCCAGCTCTCAGGTGGGTGGACTGATGTCTGACCACCTCTCTGTATTGGCAGTAGCTCTCTGCTTCAACAAGTCCTCTCAACTCTGTGGTCTCTTCACTTTCCTGTTGTCATTCTGCAACACACGCACGCACACGCACACACACACACACACACACACACACGCACACACACATGCACACGCACACACGCACACGCACGCACGCACTGCTGTGTGGAGTGTAATGTGTGATCTGAGAATTAATGTTAGTAATTTAGGGGCTGGAGAGATGGCTCAGAGGTTAAGAGCTCTTGCTGTTCTTCCAGAGGTCTCCAGTTCAATTCCCAGCAACGACATGGTGGCTCATAGCCATCTGTAATGAGATCTGGTGCCCTCTTCTGGCGTGCAGGCATACACAATAAATAAATAAACCTTTAAAAAAATACCATGTCTCAAAAACAAACAAAACAAATATTAGTCAATGAGAGCCAGGGAGATGGCTCAGTGGGTAAAGGTTCTTGCTACTACTAACCCGGATGACTTGAGCCTAATCCCAGGAACCCACATGGAGCAAGGAGAGAGCTGACTCCCAAAAACTGTCCTTACCTTTACACACGAACCAAGGCTGGCTCACACGTGTGCACACAAACACACACAACTAAGAGAAACGGAGGAGAAATGGAGAAGAAGGGGAGGATAGAAGGGCTGGGAGGTTGGGGGAACTGGGAGCAGAGGAGGGAAGGGAAACTTTGGTTGGGATGTAAAAACAAAAATAGAATCATTAAAAAATTATTAGGATAAAAGAGCTGCAATTACCAATGGCCATGCTGACAGTTACAGCCAATGAAACTGATATATTTCACTAAGTATCATTCAATAAATTATGACTATGTTTCCGACAGCACATTCATAATGCCTAGCATGTGTAAAACCTTGGATTCAATCTTCAGCATGACAAATAATATTTTTTTTAATCAGAGAAAGATTTTCAACTGAATGAAAAGTCAAGTCACAAGCAGGGGAAAAATATTTGAAAAGACACATCTGTTGAATGGGTGCTACCCAAAATATGCAAAGACTTCCTAAAACCTGGTGATGAGAATTCATTTTTTTAAAACTGAGCCAGAGACCTTAACAGAGACATCATCGGGGAAGGTGTGCTTCTATGGTAAAGAAGCACATGGAGAGATGGCCACGCCATCAGTTAGAGAAACACAAACTAAACAAGAAGAAACTGTTGCACACTCCTGGAATGGCCAAAGCCTGGAACACAGCATCAACTGTTAGCAAACATTTGAGTCATTAGGAAGTCTCTCTCACTGCTGGTAGGAATGCAGAGTAATCCAGTTTGGAATTATTTCTGTCCTTATCACATGATTTGGAGATTGTCTTCCTTAGTATTATTAACCCAGAGGAGTCAAAACTGTCCACCCAACATCTTGCAAATGGATGCTATTTTAGTTACTTTTAGTACTGCTGTGACAAGACACCATGACCACAGTTCCAGAGGGTAGTAGAGTTCATGGCATCGTGACAAGCAGTGTCGCAGCGGGCAAACAAGCATGGTACGGACAGCTTATATCTGATTCACACGCAAGAGGCAGGTGCTAACCTGGAATGGTGGTGTGGGCTTTTGAAACCTCGAAGCCCACCTCCAGTGACACATGTCCTCCAACATGGCCACACCTTCTAGTCCTTCCCAAACAGTTCTACTAACTGAGACCAAGTATTCAAACACAGGAGCCTATGGGGGCTCTGTTGTAAAAATAACATGGTGGGTGGTGCCATCCCTGGGCTAGTGGTCCTGGGCTGGTGGTCAGAAATCAGGCTGAGCAAGCCATGAGGAGCAAGCCAATAAGTAGCACCCTCCATGGCCTCTGCACCAGCTCCTGCCTCTAGGATCCTGTTCTGAGCTCCCATCTTGACTTCCTTCATTGATGAACAGCAATGCTGAAGTGTAAGTCAAATAAATCCTCTCTTCCCCAACTTGCTTTTTTCTTGTTGTTGTTGTTGTTTTGGTTTCTGAGACAGGGTTTCTCTGTAGTTTTGGAGCCTGTCCTGGAACTCACTCTGTAGACCAGGCTGACCTCGAACTCATAGAGATCTGCCTGCCTCTCTCTGCCTCCCAAGTGCTGGGATTAAAGGTGTTCACCACCGCCACCGGGCTCCCAACTTGCTTTGTGATCATGGCATTTTGTTGCAGTAATAGAAACCCTAAATAAGATACTAAGACTAGTAAATGACGAGTACTTTCTTTTTTTAAAAAAAAATATTTATTTATTTATTATGTATACAATATTCTGTCTATGTGTATGCCTGCAGAAGAGGGCACCAGACCCCATTACAGATGGTTGTGAGCCACCATGTGGTTACTGGGAATTGAACTCAGGACCTTTGGAAGAGCAGGCAATGCCCTTAACCTCTGAGCCATCTCTCCGGCCCAACGAGTACTTTCTTATGTTAAAATAGTGTTCACGCAGCCAATCAGGCAGGCAAAGAGTATGCAACTTGGTGGCAGCATTGCAGACAGAGGAGCGACTGTGCCTATACTAAAGCGAGAAAATGGCACAGGCCATGCCTAGAAAACAGGAGTATGGTCTCACGGCATAGCCCTGGCTCTCTGTCCTTCTTTCTTCTTATCACTGGGCAGTTCTGGCCAGCCTGGAACTCTACATAGACCAATATGGCCTTGAATTCACAGAGAGAGATCTGTCTGCCTCCTGAGAGCTGGTATTAAAGGAGTGTGCTATTATACCCAGAACATTATATCTTCTTAAATGAGTAAGAAAAATTAAGTGGGTTTGAATCAAACTAATAACAAATTAACATTTGCTTCTGGTTTTGTGTATAAAATCCAACGACCTTGGACTGCATGTAAAACCCTTTCTTCTTTAAACCTGCATTCACAGACCAATTCTTATTTCCTTATCTTGTTCCTTTTGCTTCAAATTCTGGCCCCATACTTCAAGGATCCAAAGGAACTTCGTTTGAATTCATTCCTACAGCCAGTTTTGGGTTTGCATATTCCTGGAGAACTCTGATAACTTACTGGGGTATCTAGTGCCGCCTCCGAAGTTGATGTCTCACAGTGTGAACTTCTGGAAATGTCACGCTGCACATCTGCAATACTGGAACAAGATAGGCTTTTTCATCCAATAAGTCACAGAAACAGAGAGCTAGGGAGAGCACCGTTTGACAACAGAACGGAGTGATGTTGCTCCAAGACACAGTACACACACGATTCTAGCAACCACCGGAAACTAAAAAAAGGCAAAGAATTCTATCCAAAACGACAGAAGCCTGGCTCTACCCAGGCGCAAATATCCCATAGTCTGTTGTTTAAGCCTCTCAGCATTTGAGGCCTTCTTGGGGTCGCCCCACAGGAAACTAAGCCAAAAATGATTTTATTTGTCATCTAAAGAATCAAAATTACCACGACCCTGAACAAGGAAGGCCAGGATGCTCTCTGTCCTTTCCTCGGTGAAGATGCAGGGACTTGCAACCCCGGGAAGCAAAGAATAGCCCTACTGAGGTGCAGTGCAGGCAGCGCTGGATAAGCAGGATGGCGAGACTGAACACGAAGCTTAACAGCCTGGGCTGGGTGGCGTAAGGCCGCAAGGAGAGTCGCCGGGACAGGGCGGGAGGTTGCAGCCCCGAGATTGCAACTGCAATTGCCAGGGGAGCGGAGAATAACATGCTGAAGCGGAGAATTCATGCTGAAGCCATGAAGCACCTGTCCAACAAACAGCCTAAAACCACAAGTCTGTCCAGAGTTTCGGGACACTTTGGCCAAGCAGCAAGCCTGTGATTGGTGGCGCTGCTGCGTGAGGCGGGACTTCCTCCCCACGTCCCGAGACAGGAAGTGGGTCGATTTTCCGCCGAAAGGAGAGAGAAGTTGCGACCCGGAGCCAGACACCTGATGCTGGTAGGTTTTGTCCCGTGAAGTTGGGCTAGTGTCTGTTGCGGTAGGCGTCCGTGGTGTCCCAGTAGGTTGGCTGGTGTCAGAGGAATGGGAGAAGAAGAGCTGGGTAAGCTACCCGGGCGTCGGTCCTACTTCTCTCTGCTTTGTTTTCTCCATCTATTTAAAGAGTGTTTGGTAGCCCGCGGAGCTGCTGTGGTGGGTAGATGTGCAAGAAATACGCGCTCACACAGACTGAAGTTTAGTTAAGCACACACACATGCGATGCGTACGTACGCACATACAAGCACACATGCATACACACGTACACATTCACAGAGCTGATGAATATCGGCTCTACAAACTCCGAATCGATGACTCTTGTTGGAGGAATCACCTGTAGCAGGAATTTGAAGCGCATGCGCGCGCACACACGGACTTGGTGATTTTTAAGCTTCTTGAATGTCAGCAAAGTCATTTGATGTTAGAAGTGGAACGAAGACATCTTGATAATACATCATCTTTCATCTTCTACTGAAAAACAGTAAGGAGACCGGTGGGAAGTCGCACGGTGTGAAGGATGGAGTCACGACTAACATCTCATTCCATTTCCAGCTCACAATTCTTGTAGTCTATGCAGATTGCTTTTCAGTTGCTTTCAGATGGTGTGGGTGTATGGGCAGGAGCTTGGAGACGTGAAGGAATGAAGAGAGTGGCGAGGTGCATCTAGATACCAGGTTAATGGCTCAGTAGTTAAGAACATTTGTGGCTCTTGGCAGAGGATCAGGATTTGATTCCCAGCACCCACATCGTGTTGCTTACAATGAATGACTTTATTTATGTAGATAAATGGTTACCGTTGAATTGCGACACGGGCAGAAGTATCACCTGAAAATGTCATAATATGCACAGTATTGCGTGTCTAGACGCTGTATAATTCTAGACACAAGAATACAAATGGGCTTACATTTTGTATTTTTTTTTAAAATACAATACAGGAGTGTTGCCTATCACTCCTGCTAGGAATTTTAAGGACAAGGCTCAGACCTATTTCTAGAGACTTAACAGTTCGCTGGGTTGGAACGTGACCAAAAACAGGCAGTTCTTATTTCTGCTCATTCTGTTGGCCAGTTAGCTGTGTCTTACCTTCTACCAGTAGCCAGCTGTCTGTTACTGTTCCACTGACACATCCCTTCTCTCTTTAAATGCTCAAGAGTTTTTAATTGATAAGTAAATGTACAAATGCACCTATTACTGACTGCAGTTGTTATGTGAGTAGGGAAGTTGCTTATATTGGGCTGGGGGCGTAACTCTGGTAAGGTGGGTACCTTGTATGGACAAGACCCTGGCTTGATTCCCGCCATCAAAGGTGGGGAGGAGGGGAGAACAAGGACTTTGTTCTCTGTAGTAAACTAGGAGATAGCCATACTGTTGTGTGGTGCTCAAAATGTTTGGCAGGTAGTTAAACTTGGTGGGGGTCAGGAGCAACTTGGACACAGTGGTCTCCAGGGATTATGGACCAGATTCATGATTCAGAGAATTTTAAATAGCAGATCATAGATCTCTGGGCTATTTTAGAGATAGTCAAAACTATACCAAGTATTGAATGTGAGTGTCTTGTAGTAACAGGGGGCGGGGTCATTATATACCACATCCACCACCACGCTTGGCTCTTCTACACTCAGGCTACACAAATTAGAAGTCACCACAGTTACTAATGGGACTGTGTATTCGGGCAGAAGAGAACTATTGGCCCACGTTTTTAACCTCATTTCACAGCCCCCCCTGACAGCTGCTTTGATTTCTGGTGAGAAAGCTTTTCCGTCGATTTGTGTCATTAATGTCTTGTTTCTCTCTTCAGGTATATGAGTTTCCTGAATGCAGAGAGCAGTTGTTCCCATGCTCTGAGCATTCAGAGATTATGCAGCCACAACCATGCCTTTGATACGCATAATTCAAGGGGAACAGACACAAGCCAGTGGTTGCAGTATCATCGCTTGAGTGTTCTGTAAACGGTGAGTGTGTGTTCCGTACCTGGAGAGAGGTGGGAATTAGGCTGTACGTCTCAGAGGTGATTCTGAGCCATGCAGGCATTAGGAGAACAGAGAGGAGGAGGACCACTCTAGGTATCCAGGAATCAGTTGATGGTTTATAAAGTATAAGTGGTAAAAGGACAGTATTGAGTATCTTTCGACTTTTGCAAAATGCTGTCTATCCTTTGGGTATTGCTTCTTGTTTCTTCCTTCTCACTTGCTACTTTTCTCCCCTTCAGATTAATGTTTGGGATGTGGAAGGAAGTAGAGTAGGTGGCAAAATGAGGGGCAGGCTTATGGGAGAGCAGTGTGCACGTCTACTCGGTCCGTTTCTAAACAGCGTGCTCCTGTTAAATAGGAAAGCTGGGAAACTCGAGTTTTGTTGGCTGGGAGCTTTCCCGGGGGTGTGTTACATCACTGTCTCCAGACCAGTCTGTTTACATCTCTTAAGATCCCTTCGGGGGAAAAGATCCAAATGTAGGCTCAGGGATGGTGAGGGGGCAGACTCGGGTTCTAGTTCATACTGTGGAAGTATTTTGGCTTAGTCACTGCATGTTGTTTGAATCAGCTATAACCTGTTTAATTCTAAAAACTCAAATAAATGGAGGTTTAAATATACCAAGTTTGACTAAGTGAAAACATCAGAGAAACCAGATTCTGTCAGAGTCGAGAATAGGAAGAACAGAAGTCCAGCTGTGAGCTGAGCCTCGTTTGTTTCCAGGATTGGTGGCGGCAGCACACAGTGATGTGATGGGCCACAGTGAACTTGACAAGAACTGTGCAGCAACAGCTCTGTTGAGTGGCTGTGGTACCGGTCATAGGTACCTCCTTGCTGATGACAGATGCTAACTGGCAAACTGTCACCTTCGTTCAGCTCTGTTACATTGGCACTAAAGGAAGCTTGTCTGCAATGTTCAGGTCTTCAAGCCTAAAGTTATGAATTATCTTTTCTTTAGTATCTAGGCATTTGCCAGGCGGTGGTGGCGCATGCCTTTAATCTCACCACTCAGGAAGCAAAGGCAAGTGGATTTCTGTGAGTTCGAGACCAGCGTGGTCTATAAAAGCTAGTTGCAGGACAGCCTCCAGAGCTACAGAAAAAAAACCCTGTCTCGAAAAACCAAAACCAACCAACCAAACAAACAAACAAACCCAGAATACATAAAAAATATCTAGGCATTTTAAGAATAGTGGTTTAAGAACAGATTTGTAGTCCAGACTAGCCTTCTACTGTGGAGTCCTGCTTGAGCCTCCTGAGTGCTGAGATTACGGGGTGAGCCACTATGCCTAGCTTTTAGTTTAATTTCTTCAGGTAGGGTCTCATGAAGCCCAGGCTTTGCTATGTAGCTGAGAATGACCTTGAACTTCTGATCCTACTGCCACTACCTTCCAAGTTCTGGGGTTACAGGCATCCCCAGCTAAAGAATAATAATGCCTTAAATGATAGATTCAATCATATTGTTCTGGAGACTAAGAAAACAGAGTCCTTGAAGTCAAGCTGACCCTGCCTTTAGCCTCCTAAATGAAAAGGTAGATAGAACAGGTCTTGTTTGCAAAATAAATTCAAGACCTACTTATCTACCAACAGCCATTCCCTACTTTCTGCAGCCTTACCACAGGAAATGGTTGGCGTGAACGGATAGATGAGAGCAGTGGGGAGAGCCAGAGTGGACACAGTCTCACTCCACTAGTGATAGGAAGGTGCCTGGAGCTGAGAAGACGTTTCCTATAGTGCAGGCTCTAAGAATCCAAAAACTGCGGTATCATCCGCAGAGTGCCACACCAGAGTAGATTGTGCTGTGCACAGCCTCTGGTGACTGAGTCACGCAGGGCGGTGGCTTTACCAGATGTGAGGGTGAGAAGTTGAGAATGCCCAGCTGCCAAGAAACTTGTTCTGTTTTGTACTGACAGCCAAGTACATGCTATAGAAATATTTTATTTCACGTGTTTAATTGATTGCCATCATTTGAGCCAGCAGGGAGCCTGTTACTTATTTTCCTTTCTTGTGTGGAAGGGGTATGGTGAGGTTATGTGTCGTGGTCCACACATGAAGTTTACAGGACAACTTGCAGATTCTTTCTTCATCACATGGGCTCTGGGGGTTGAAGTCAGGTCATCAGATTTGGCACCAAACCTTACCCGCTGAGCCGTCTCACCAGCCTCAGGAGGCAGTCACACACGGCACTTTTTGCCATTCACAATGGCTCATGTATGTTATCCCAGCATTTGGGAAGCTGAGCCAAGAGGATTGCTACACGTGTAAGGTCAGCTTGGGCTACCTAGTGAGACACTGTCTCAAACAACCAAAACCAAACCACTACCATCAATGACAACAAACAACAACAATAATAATTCTGTAAAACTATTTAATTTTACCAAAAGTCAGTAGTGTTTTATATCCTACGTTCCTAACTGCTTGTTCATTCTGCTGCTAAAGATGATACATTCGGGGGCTGGAGAGATGGCTCAGCAGTTAAGATCATTGCCTGCTCTTCCAAAGGTCCTGAGTTCAATTCCCAGCATCCACATGGTGGCTCACAGCCATCTGTAATGAGGTCTGGTGCCCTCTTCTGACCTGCAGGCATACACACAGACAGAATATTGTATACATAATAAATAAATATATGTAAAAAAAAATAGGATGCATTCGGATAGTCTGGCTACTAAATGCTTGCCAGCCTCACACACACACACACACACACACACACACACACACACACACACACACACACATCCGGTCCTGTGAAGGTTTTACAGACTCGTTCCCCTTGCTCAGGTAGGGTTCAGGACTTGTGTGATGGGAGTTACACAGCAAGTTGGGAAAAGCTGGGAGAAGAGCAGATGTAGTTGGGTTTATCTGCCCAGTTCAGGGGTTGTGGTCATAGTGGTCTGTTTTTTAAAAATACTTTTCTATACTGGGTGTGGTGGCAGGAGTTCAAGGCCAGCCTGGTCTAAATAGCAAGTTCCAAGCCCCCAGGGTTACATAATGAGACCTTCTCAAAGAAACTTTCAAACACACATACACACACAAAATTTAATGTTTTTCTGTTTTGTTTTTTAACAGATTTATCAGCAAGTCGAGCTGAACATGGACATGAGGTAAGCCCTACCCTTGTCAAAATTTAGTTTCCTCAGCTTCTGCATGGGATTGTAAGGATTTGGGATATATCACAAAATCCAGCAGATTTTCTCTTATTTTTGGATTAATCTTTTTCTCTTGAAGAAGATGACATTCTTAGCCGGGTGGTGGCGGCGCTCGCCTTTAATCCCAGCACTCAGGAGGCAGAGGTAGGCAGATCTCTGTGAATTTGAGGCCAGCTTGATCTAAAGAGCTAGTTCCAGGACAGGCTCCAAAGCTACAGAGAAACCCTGTCTCGAAAAACCAAAAAAAAAAAGAAAAAAAAAGAAAAAAAAGTGATGACATTCTTAAACAAAGGTTCCTTATATGTGATTCTTGAAGTTGGCTGACCTCTAGTTTAAGTAAATTTTAAATGTCAAAGATCTAGATATCTTGTTAAATTAAAAGAGTTTTAAAATCTTAACAGGTGTCCTGTTTCTGTCATTTGCCCATGTTTGTAGTCTGTGTGACACATTCCAGGGGTCCCACTAGAACTCTGAAGCCAAACTGGCCACCATGTCTGTGATCCGCATTTCCCATTTGGTGGTTTCTATTTCAGTAGAGAGTACTGTTCACTATACACATGCGTATTTCAGTAATGTTCTAGCCAGTTCTGTGTAAGGTAAGAGGCCAGGTTGGCAGAGCAGGGGTGAGTGTGTCTATGTGTGCATGTGTGTGACACGGACAGGGGAGACAGGGACACACACAGAAGCTGTTAAACTCTCTGGGCAAGTGATAACCAGGATTCTCAGCTGCTGCTCACACTAGTTCAGTCTGGAAGGAGACGAGAGTTGTTACCGTGCTAGAATTGAAGTGTGCTAGGAAACAAAGTTGTAAAGAGAAGGACAGTTCCCTTCAGCTAAACCCTGGGTGGTCAGAGTAGGGCTTGCCTGTGTTGGGCGGCATCAAAGGACATGGCACTCAACACAGTCTCCATTTTACAAGAGGAGTTCTTGCTGTGCAGCTGGAGTCCCGAGCTGGACTGTGACTTAGGAAAGTATTGGGAATGTGGATGGGAAGCCAGGTCCACGGTCACTAAGTGGCCCTTGCGAGCTGCTGGCCAGGGCATGTTCTTCTCAACAGGACCCAGCTTTGACTTTGAACACCATAACTATACCATATGTCATTTGTTACTTGGCACTTAGCTTTGTCGTGACGCCTCACATCCCTACGGACAAACACGACTTTCCCTTGGTTTGAACGGAAGCTGGTCTGTAAGGTTTTAGGCTAGTAGGTACAAAATAGCAGTCAGGCCCAGTTGATGGTTTCCAGTCTGGCTGCTTACATTTTGTGACAATACCTAGAATGAACCATCACTAATGTTCTTCCTCGTAACTCCATCCATCCCTGGCCCCTTTCTCGGCACACAGGAAAGCACCCCATTCACAAGTTGTGTGTGTGTGTGTGTGTGTGTGTGTGTGTGTGTGTGTGTGTGTGAAATGCTCCCCTGAGCCGCTACCTCATGGGGTTTTCTTCCTGCCATAGGTGCTTTGCTGTAGTTGAAGGAGCCCTGCCGACTTTGCCACAAAGAGCAGTGGTTAGATGAAGGTGTTTGTTTACACATATTGGCGTGCACCTGGTGACATGTTGGCCTCCAAGGTCGCATTATAACAAGGCACACACCGCCCTGCCTTTAGTCATCCTAGGGGTAACCTCAGCACTAGAGTGGGGTCAGACCACCACACAGAAGACAGGGCATTACAGAACCTGGACACTGGGAGGAACCTGCCATGCTGCTACCGTTTTCGTTATGAAACGCAGGGATGGATGGCTGTTTCAGTCACTGTTCTGCTGTCCTAACACTCTTAAAAGTTCAGTTTCCTCTGAGACTCAAGGCAGTCTCTGAACTGTGACCCTCTGTAAAATCAAAATAAAAACACAGATTGCATACTTCCTCCCAACATACTGTAGCACAGAATATACATTACCATTCCAAGGGAATGAAAGGGATCAGAGTGAGGAGCTCTGGGCCAAAGCCAGACCTAGCCCAGCAGAGCCCACTAAATTCTTCATCTACACGTCTAATGTTAACACATTCTTCAGAATGCTCATCCAGCCCCCACTTTGGCAACCATGACAGGCTGCAGAAAAGACCCAGCAAGATGTGCTAAGTCCTTGACCTTACCTGACCTTGTCCTAATTACTGCCAGACATCCTCCTGTGTTGAAATAGGAGCAGCAGGGGGGGGGGGTGCTGCGTCCCAGGCACCCGGCTGCCCCCAGGGCTAGCTTTACCCGAAATAATTACACGGAAACTGTATTCTTTTAAACACTGCTTGGCCCTTTAGCTCTAGCCCTTACTGGCTAATTCTGATACCCCGATCAACCCGTCTCTAATAATCTGTGAGCACTGGTCTTACCGGGAAGATTTTAGCCTACGTCCATCCTGGGTCGGAGCTTCATCGTGTGCTCTGCCCAGGAGTGGGGCATGGCGTCTCAAGCAGAGCTGTCAGTCTGAGCTCACTTCCTCTTCCTCCCAGCATTCTGTTCTGTTTACTCCTCCCACCTATGTTTTAACCTATGAGGGCCAGCCAAGCAGTTTCTTTATTGCTTAACCAATGAAATCAACAGATTGATATATGACACTCCCACATCACTACTGTAGTAAGGAACCAATCAGAAGTAAGCTGGCAGGCTCTGGGTATTCTTTACTGATAATGGTGAGCGCAGGAACTGCCCCCCTGGAGGGCCTCCAGGTCCAGCAATCTTTCCACAGCTGCAGCTGACTGATCAGCTCAGGACAGGTTCCCTCAGCCTAAGGTGTGCCAGTCCAGAGACTTGAAGACCCCCTAGACCTTCGCCTTGCAGTGCCCCCAATAAATGCCCTGCCCCACTGTGGCTCAGGGGTCCTGCCTACTCCACCAGCTGTGTTGGACTGACCTGAGCTCGTAATTAAAAGGACTCTTGCTTTTTCATCTGTCTGGTCTCTTGGTTTGGGGGTCCAGACTCTGGGCACAGCACTGTCAGACATGCTGACTGACATACACTTCTCTTGGGGCTGGTTCCACACCCTGTCAGCAGCTCCCCTTGGCAGCTATCCCAGGGTTCTGGCATCTCCAACCTATTTTGGTTTCCAAGGTAATCAACCTTTATAGCTTCACACTCTGGGTCTCCCTGCAGGGACAGCCCAGGCACACACCTGGCTTCAGGGCAATCCTTAGCTGTGGAGGGAGATTCCACAACCCCCTTTGTGTTCTTGACTCTGGAGCCAGAAGTGGCTAAACTGCCAAGGTCTGCTGCTTGCTGGGGCTGGGCCGGCCCCCTCTCTACGCACATGGTGACCTTCACTGTCCAGGCTTTCCTGGAAACTTAGCTGGGTGTGTTCTTGCCCTGAGGTCACCACTTTCATTTTAGCGTGGGGCTTTTCCTTAAATGTTTTGTCTCCTTGAACACAGACTTGGCTCAAACAAGCACTTCCTGGTGTTCCTTTTCTCCTCTAACTGTACATTTTGTGCTTTGCTTGCTCCCCTTCCTCTTCGTTAAGAATCTGCATAAGAGCAATCACCAAGAGCCACACGACAGGGTCAACACCAGGCTGTCTTGAGATCTCTGCTAAATCCTTAATCCAAAACTTGAGTTTAGCTTCAGGCAGATTTTTAGTGCAAGGGCAAAAAGGTCTTTGCCAAAACAGCAACAAGAATGGTCTCTAGGCCACTTGCTAATGTTCATCCCCTCTTGAACTTCTTGATCTGGGCCCTCACAGTTCAAATCACCCCCAACACTGTTTTCCATGCTCCTAATAAGCCCCACATAAGTGTCCAACCATTTTTTTATTTCAGAGTCTCAAGTTCTTCCATATTCCTCCGACAAGCAGCGTGGGCAGGCCCGTCACAGCAGCACTCCAGGCCCTAGTACCAGCTTCTGACTCAGTCACTGTTCTGCTGCTGTGACGAGACACCACGGCCAAGGCAACTCTTACAAAATGTAATGGGGGCTTAACAGTTTCAGAGGCTTAGCCCATCATCATGGCAGGAAGCAGGGCAGCACTCATGGTGCTGGAGCAGTAGCTCAGAGAGAGGGACATCCTGATCCACAGGCGGAAAGACAGACCGGGCCTGGCCTGGGCTTTTGGAACCCCAAAGCTCACCCCCGGTGGCACACTTCCACCAGCAAGGCCACACCCCCTAATCATGCTAATCCTTCTTAAATAGTGGCACTCTGGATGACTAAGCATTGAAATAGATGAGCCCTTCGTACACAACCTACCACTGTGGTCTAGAGATGGGTACCTGACTTCCTTGTATTTCTGCAGAGTTTCTTGCCTTCTTGGGTCTGTTCTCAGTAAATAGTGAAACGTCACACATGTGTGGGGCTGCTGAAGCCTTAACCCTTATAAATTATAATTTATAAATGACTTCCTGACGCTATCCTTATGTCTATAGGCTTAGGAGACTCAAAATACTTTACATATCCACAAACAGACAAGTGCAGTTCAAGCCCACAAGAGCCCTTTGAGTTCAGAGTCTGGCCCCTTCTCTGACAGCCTGGTCTGATAATGGCTCCCTGGGCATCACACAGGGAGTGGCACCAGGATGAGTCCATTATCAGGTGAAATGAGTCCAGCACCCCATCCACCCATCTACCCCGTGACACTAGCGTGAACTGTGGCTTGTGCTGGCTGCAGGAAACTTGAATACCAAGTTCAGCCAGCGAAGTGAGGGTGGCTGAGGGAGAGAACAGAAAGACTTGAAACAACATCAGAAGGACCTAAAAAAAAGTGACATGCTTTGGCATTGAGATGCCATTGCGGATCTTTAGGCTTCCGGACTTTTCCAAAGAAAAACAGGGGTGCACGAATTGGGGGAGCTGACAGTTGAATGTGTACAGATGCTGAGCAATGTCCACGTTGAAAAACGACAGCTTGGAGTTTTCATAGTCTAGCAGGATGCCGATCTTCTTTGGGGCAACTGTGATTCTTATGTCTGGAGTTGTCCTGTCGTGCAGAAATTCGTACCGGTGCCTGAAAATTCAATGTTGATACAACAAAGCTTTGGGAACCACAGGAAGCTGCTTGCAGAGTGTTTCGTACTGACCTGATTTATACCCCTACGATTTTGTCCCTTGTAATCCCTGACTACCAAGTAACATGACATTTCCAAACTACTTTTGCTAACATTTGTCGTAAAACAGTTTGGGACTTTCTTCTTGAGCGAATTCTGCACCTAAACAGCTCTTATACAGAACCATGAACTCCCACTGCATCAGAATTGTGCAGAAAGAGGAAATTTGAAGCCAGTGCTACTCGTTTGGAGTAAAGACATTTGAAATGGGAGTCCTGTGGGCCTTCATGAGAAACGCTTTCTGTATAACCTGAACCAGGACTCCATGACATCCAGTTCTTAAACTTGCACCCAAGTCAGAGGCTGTGGTCACCTGGCTGCCACAGGTGAGTTGTGAGCACTGCCGTACACTTTTTATGTAACCTGTGTACTTTGGAAAGTGGCCACAGGACGTGGACATCTGAAGAACCGTGTTTTCCGCAATGTTGATTTAGACTCCTAGATCGACATTGAAGTGTCAGTGAGCTAGCTAGGCTCCACCTCCTTCACCTTCTTCCGCCTTTAAACTAAGCAGCTACCAGACAGCAAACGAGTCCTTTCTCTACCAATGGACTCAAGAGCATGAACCAAAAATGAGTCATGGAGGACTTGTCCCAATAACCTGCTACTGGCCCCTTCTTCCTGCCCCCCCCCCAACTCCAATGCCTCCTTTATCTCTTTGATTCTGACCCTTGTTCTTTCTAAAGAAGCCTTTGACCTTTGTTCTTGGTTCAAATTAAATGTATGTAGAGAATTCTTATATCCCTGAAGGGGTTCGGAGGGTCAGCAGAGTCCAGTCTAATCCACGTCTCTCCGGGGAAAGCTGCTATTTGTGATAGATGGTCATGGTCAGGTTTCATCAAGTCCAGAGTGTCAGAGGCTGCCTTTCCCTGCTCTTTGGTTTTTCAAGACAGGGTTTCTCTGTGTAGCCCTGGCTGTCCTGGAACTCCCTCTACACCAGGCTGGCCTTAAACTCAGAGATCCACCTGCATCTGCCTCCTGAGTGCTGAGATTAAAGGCAGCCAGAGGCTGCCTGCATCTTTATAAGAGGTGCTTAGAAAGTGGTAGGGACTTGGGGTCATGCGTGTGTGCTTTGTTTTGCAAGTTTTCAAGTGAAGGAAGGTAGCTGCCATGGCTTTGTCAGTCCAAACGTTTAGCACATTGGCCAGGGCTCCAGGACCTTTTGTTCCTCCATCCACAGGGAACCAACCATTTCATACAGATCTGTTCTACACAGTGCTTGGCTGCAGAAGCCTTGGTCTTAGGAACTATTAGCCACACCGACTAGAGATGGAATTGGGCTTCCTCAGCAGCTGGAAACTTGGAATGTGGGAGCGGAGCATAAATGAAAAACCCACCAGTGGTTAAGATGCACAGCATGAGCTGTAGCTGTTGCTCCTCTTTCAGGAGTGGGTGGCAACAACTGGGAGACCTGTGACTTCTCTAAGCAAGCGCCTGCCTTGTTCACTATTAGTAAACCTTGCGTCTTTGAAACCCTCACCTTGGGTGTGCAGACTGAGTTTACCTTGTGGAGGCGAATGTATGCCTCATGCACCAGGACGAGCAGTTCGCCCCCAGGTCTTCCTGTTTAGGGACGTCCTCACAGGCCACGCCAACCGTGTAGTCCAAACGCTCATCTACCTCCACCTCCCAGTAATGGCGTCCTCGGACTGGAATTAGATCTCCAATGACAGCAGCACACCTGGTTTTAGAAAGCAGAAGCGTTGGCTGGAACCAGGTGTTAGCTTGTGTGGCAGGCACAAGACTCGGGGTTCCATCAAAAGGTGGGAACACGTTTCATTTAGGGGTCCACAGGTGTAGCTAATGCTGAAGATTGAAATATTACAGCACCTGGTAATGGATGAGATGAAACCCACAGAACCGGTCCTGTTATCTCTTAAAAATGGCTCGGGCATTTCTAGTAATGAAGGTAGATTCATTATAAGATGGAGGGGCTGAAGTATCTCCATATGCTTGAAGTTCATGACTGGCCGGCCCTCAATTTGGGTATAGCGACAAAGGATCTCAGGTAACCTTCATGCTAGGGGTGTCAGGACTCCAGAGGCTGGGCTGGTGTGAAGGTGTGCTGTATAAGCCTGGCAACCTAAGTTCCACCCCAGATCTCAAAAGATGGAGGGAGAGCACCAACTCCACCGTGTCGTCCTCCGACCCCCACTCCCCATGGTATGTGTGTGTCTGCGCTCATCCATGTGTGTCTGCACTTATACATGTGTGTCTGCGCTCATACATGTGTGTCTGCGCTCATACATGTGTGTCTGCGCTCATACATGTGTGTCTGCACTCATCCATGTGTGTCTGCACTTATACATGTGTGTCTGCGCTTATACATGTGTCTGTGCTCATACATGTGTGTCTGCACTCATCCATGTGTGTCTGCACTTATACATGTGTGTCTGCGCTTATACATGTGTGTCTGCGCTCATACATGTGTGTCTGCACTCATCCATGTGTGTCTGCACTTATACATGTGTGTCTGCGCTTATACATGTGTGTCTGCGCTCATACATGTGTGTCTGCACTTATACATGTGTGTCTGCGCTTATACATGTGTGTCTGCGCTCATACATGTGTGTCTGCGCTTATACATGTGTGTCTGCGCTCATACATGTGTCTGTGCTCATACATGTGTGTCTGCTCACATGTCTGTCTGCACTCATCCATGTGTGTCTGCACTCATCCATGTGTTTCCATGCTCATACATGTGTGTCTGCGCTCATACATGTGTCTGTGCTCATACATGTGTGTCTGCTCACATGTCTGTCTGCACTCATCCATGTGTGTCTGCACTCATCCATGTGTTTCCATGCTCATACATGTGTGTCTGCACGCTCATACATGTGTGTCTGCACTCATCCATGTGTTTCCATGCTCATACATGTGTGTCTGCACGCTCATACATATGTGTCTGTACTCACACATGTGTCTACACTCATACATGTGTGTCTGCCTGCACACATACATGTCACATACACTAATAATGAGGATGATAGAAAACTTTTTTGGAAGAGATTCAGAGAGTGACCCAAGCAAGATGACACGTTCTCACCAGTCATCAAAGCTGACCCCAGCCCTCCTCTGGGAACCGACACCGCCAGCTCAGAGGGACATTCTGGTGTGCAAAGTACTCAACAGAGGAAGGTTTCCACTGCAAGTGGGGTCACATCAGAACCCCCAAAGTATCTAGGTCTCATCTATGCCAAGATACCTGTGCTAGCCAAACCTTCTGCAGCCTCTAACTGGGAAGATTTGTCCAACGGACATCTTTTCTTCCACTCTCTAAGCCCCTGTCTGATCGCCTGAGCAAAGCTTTGGGAAGGCAGCCCCCGTCTCTACCTATTGCAGATGTCAGCTGTTCAGTACGTCAAATGGAAACCATGTTCCCACCCCTCTCACCTGCCAGAGCGGAGAGGGGTATATGCCTTTCAGATCTCCATTTTGGTTAGCAGACTCACTGTCCAGGGGCTGGGGAGCTAGCTCAGTTGGTACAGTCCTTGCCTTGTAAATATGAAGACCTGAGTTCAAGGCCCAGAGCCTGTGTGAAAAACCCAGGGGCTGCAGAGATGACGTGAGTGTTTGAGTATTTACCACTGTTTCCCAGCACCCCCATGGCAGCTCAGAAGTTTGTAACTCCAGGTCCAGGGATAGGACACCCTGTTTTAGACTGTGTGTGTACCAGGCATGCATGCACGGATATACATACAGTCAATCACTTGTACATACACAGTAACACAATTTAAAAATACATAAAGTAGTTAGGCAGTGATAGCACACACCTTTTAATCCAGCACTTGGGAGGCAGAGTCAGGCAGATCTCTGTGAGTTTGAGGTCAGCCTGGCCTACAGAGTGAGTTCTAGGACAGCCAGGGTTACACAGAGAAAGCCTGTCTTAGAAAGAAACACAAACACACACACACAACTGGTATGGTGGTGTGGCAGATTTCTGGGCTCACTGACCTAGCCTACTAGCTGAGCCCCAGTCCAGTAAGAGACCATGTCTCAAAAACAAGATGGGTGACTCCCGAGGACACCTGAGGTTGTTGTAAGATAAATAAGCCCTTTCTTCTTTTGGTCATGGTGACAGCCATGGAAAGCACATAGGACAGGCTCCAGCAATGCCTTGGGTACCTCTGCCTTTCAGAGGCGTGTCTGACTCATGCTTGGGTTCTAGTAGAGGGCACGGACAGGATCTTTCTCTCCACCCTTGCACACAGCATAGCCATTCACAGAGCAACAGCTACACTGGAGTTGGAGAATAAAATGGGGCTCTCTAACTCAGCTGGGCCCCTAAAGAGCCAAGACAGTGGGTCTTAAACACTCCCAAAGCAGACCCTAAGCAGAACCCATAAAGAAGGATAGTCCAAAAGCATTTTCTAGAATCAGGAATGGTGGCTTACCACCTGTCTTCCCAGTGCTTAGGAAGCAGGGACAAAGATGAGACATTCAAGGCATTCCACATCTGATGTGGGATTCCCCTCTGTGTGCTGTGAATATGTTTTATCGTCATTGATTAATAAAGAAGCTACTTTGGCCTGCAACAGGGCAGAGTAGAGCTGTGGTGGAGGGGGGAACTAAACTGAATGCTGGGAGAAAAAAGGCAGAGTCAGGGAGAAGCCATGTAACCGCTGCAGGAGGCAGATGCTTCTGGAACCTTTCTGGTAGGCCACGACCTTGTAGTGATACACAAATTAATAGAGATGGCTTAATTTAAGATGTAAGAGCTGCTAAAAATAGGCACAAGTTGATAGGCCAAGCAGTGATTTAATTAATATGGCTTTGTATGATTATTTCAGGTCTAGGCGGCTGTTGGCAGTACACCAACAGATTGGTGGCCAACATAGGACTTGAACCTACAACCCTGGGATTAAGAGTCCCATGCTCTACCACCTGAGCTAGCTAGGTCCGGATATACAAGCAATCTGCCAACACACATCCTTAGGAGAGTCTTTCTCAAAACAAGTTGAAAAGCCACTTAAGCGAGACTTGATTGAGAGTCCACTTGCACCTCCCTGAGTACAGACAACTGTTTTCTTACACCATCTCCGTCTGCCTCTCCACCCATGCTTGCTCTACAGGGAAGGCTTCTCTTAGCAAACTCCAGCTTTTCTTCATACTGCCTCATCCTGAAATCGCCCGTGGTCTGGGCTTCTCCTTGGGCTGGAATAACTGGCAGCGAGGAGCTGTGTCTCCAGCTGCTGCTGGCCATGGGAGAGCCCCTGGCTTCCTCAACAGCTCCTCTGAACTCTACTTTTGGCCACCTGGACATAGAGAGGCTGTGTTTACTGTTTAAAGCCTGGAGATGGATTCAGCCTTGGGAGTTCTTCTACCCCTTCCTTCTGTTGTGCTTTTCTCCCTGTTATATGGCAGCCCTGTTTTAAGGGTCTTATATCTCCTTGGAGAAAGAACGGTAGAGGTAAATAGCTCACATAATGTACTGAGCTCTAAAAGGAGCGAGCAAGTTGGACAGACAGATGGCCCTCAGGCAACGTCTGTTCTCAGGTTTTGTGTAAATGCAAAGACAGTTTTCTGCACCCACTTAGTACTGGCCCACCCCACCACTTTGTACTAAAGCATCACAGTGTGAGGGTGACGGGGCAGGCCAACGGAGGTGAGGACCAGGGCTTCTCTCCTGTCTGGGGGCAGAGTGGTAAACACCTCTGAGGTGCAGTTAGTTCTTGCTGCTACACCAGAAGCTAAGGACCCGGGATGCTTCCCCAGCTGCCACACATGCGCTCACAAAGGGGCTGCATCCTTAGGAAACCTGACGTCACGTGTCACTTGCATCCTGGTTGTGACTTCTCTTGGCTTTTCTAGAGGCTCGGAAAAATTCTCTAAAAAGGAGATCTGGTTCACCTTGACTGGGGAGGGAAAAGGGTCACCAGCGGCCACCTTATAAATATTCATAAACCTCATTAAGAAGCTACAAAGGACCCACTGTGCTATGATCCCTTCCCTTCAGCTCTGCTGTGCATGCACTACTTTGCCCAGTGAACTCCTGCCAGGACTGCAAAGACAAGACCTAAGACAGTGGTTCTCAACCTTCTCAATGCTGTGGCCCCAACCATAAAATTATTTTCATTGCTACTTCATAAGTGCAATTTTTAACACTGTTATGAATCATAATGTAAATATCTGGTATTTGGGATGGTCTTAGGTCGTGACCCCTGTGAAAGGGTCGTTTGACGATCCCCCCCACCCCCCCACCCCCCCGCAAAGGGGTTGTGATTCACAGGTTAAGGATCATAGCAACAAGGGGAGTGCTTAGTGTCCCTGTGCTATGTGACCTGACTTCCTGGCCATGTCCCACAGTACCCACAGGCTGGGATCCACTGTGAGTCTTCCCCTTTTCTAGGTCCCATCCCCAATAGCTGCATGCTTTTGTCATAATCCAACTTCCTCTAAAGAACAGTGGCATTAGGTAAGTTCCCCGAATGCTCCACCGGGTGGCCAGTCAGTCACCTGGTAAACTGGGTCTTGCTGGGCGGCAGCTCCCTTCTGAAGGTTTTCTTCTCACTCCGAACCACTGTGAACCCATCTTCAGAAATGGTCAGCCAGGGATGGCAGCTGTCCTTGTTCAGCTGGAAGTAGCTTCCTGTGGAGGGAGGGAACATGGAGAAGTCTCAGCCCGTCATTTAAGGACTTCTCCAGCATGGCCTGGCAATATTACTGAATCACGTGGGCTTCTTCCAGAGGGACACACAGACGCTCACCCGGGCAGGCTGAGCGACCTGCAGACAGGGCTGGCCGGACTTGAACCCTCAGTGCCCGGCAGAAGTTTGCACATTTTATCTCCCTTAGTCCTCAGGGCTATACCGAGACAGGGGCGTTACTGTGTTCATTTTGTAGATGAGGAAACTGAGGCACAGGTGATCAAGAAATAGGCTGGTATATGATAGAGCTCAGACTGAACTTCTCGCCTCTCTGATTCCAGAGACCGGTTCTTAATTTGCAGGCTGTGAGTGTGTGTACCTGAGTAAGAATTTCTAACCTTGCCAAAGAGAGAGAGAAAAAAAAAACCTGAGGGAATTTGGGTTTTGTTGTATTTTTTTTAAAGACGGGGCCTCATACTGCAGTTCAGGCTCATCTGAAACCATTCTTTCACACAAACTGGCTTTGAACTTGTAGCAATCCTCCTGCCTCAACCTATTGTATGCTGGGTATGAGCCAAGGTTCAACCCTTTGCTGTTTAAAGAAGAAAGAAACTAAAGCTGGCTGTCCCTTTGCCCTGTGTGTCACTGCTGGTTTGTTTGGAGCAAGCATCTGTTATTTCAAAACACCCCGCTTGCTTTTCCCGTCTGTGTGGCAGGAATAGGAATGCGGGTTACTCAAGGACCTCCTGCCAATGGAAATGGGGACAAAGAGACACAGTGTGCTTCCGTGAAAGATCTCAGTCGAGGGAAATTTGTCCTGAAAACTGGCTAGGCTCGGTTTCTGCTGCTCACCTGAGGGCCACCCACTCAGCCCCTGCTTGAACTGGCTGTGAACTGAGTCCAGTTCAAGCCTTATGAGGCTGGTCTCAGCAATGCGGAGCTGTAGCACTGCCTGGGGAGGGTTGTAGATGTTTCTAATGAGGTCTCTGCTCACTCGGGACTTGGACATGGGACATGCCAGTTCTCTGGCACGATGAAGGTAGATGAAGGCAGATGAGAAGGGATGTCAGCACGCAGTACGGTCAGACAGAGAGGGAGGCAGGGAGAAGGCTGACTAGTGGAGACTCAGTTGGCTGCTAACTGCGGAGGTGCTTGGTCTGACAGCAGAAGCAGGCAGGCGGCCATGGCTACTTAGAGATCTCAAGAATGTTGTAAAAACCTTCTTCCAAACCAGGTGTGGTGGCTCACATCTGTAATGCTCAGCCCTAGAGAGGCTGAGGCAGGAGGATCACCTTGAGTTCTAGGTCGGCATGACTATATATTGCGTCTAGACCAGCCTGAGCTACAGAGTAAGACCCTATCTCAAAACACAAAACCAATCAACCAACCAACCAAACCACTTTTTAGTGAGATAAGAAGTGTATAGGCCACCCAGATCCAGGGGGTCAGCCTCTGGTACCCGAGGAGCATGGGGAAAAGCCTTGAGTTCTAGCACTCTCTCAGCCAACACAAGTTCTTTGGGGCTTAGGCCTTCATTTATAAACAGCAAGGGCTCTGATGACCCGGAAGTCCCATCGATGCCTGATCTGCCCACAGTGTGATAGTTTTTTTCTGGTGCACTCTTGGCAGTACTGAGTCTGTAACACAGTAGCTAATTTTGGGTCCCAAGAGTATGTGGCTGGGGCACAGACCTGTGGTGTGCACTGTTGCAGGCTCACTCCTGGCACTGGTGCCCCCGACATTGAGGGCTCGGACGTAGATCGTGTAGCTGTGCCCAGGCTGCAGCTGGATCAGGGACTCACAGGTTGGGATGCCTACAACAGACCTGTGTGCAGAAGCAGAGTGAGCGTCAGCATGAGCCCAGGCACACACCAGCCATCCCTCTCACATACACTGTGCTCCCCCTAACCCACAGCAGCACAGACAGGAGTGCCAGCTTGGCTCCAGAGCAGGCTCCCACAGTTCACTTAGCTTGCCAGTCTGTGTTTGGCTGTTGCCCTTCTAAGTTCCTCAGCCAGATTCCCTAAGGACCTAGCACTGTGCTCAAAGTGTCTACTGGAACGTTGTGGAGTATGTGCCCTGTATCTGTCGCTGGCTATTAGAGGCTGTGACCTCCTGAGGGCGGGACTGAGTACAGGAACAGCAGAACAGTCCTGGACCCATGGATGCCTGCCAGTGTATGTCTATGACCAGACAACTTTGTTAAAAACAGCTGCCACGGAGGCTATTCCAGTCCATTTCAGCTGGACCGTATGGGAGTACAAGCTCGTAATAGCCCCATCTGGATTTCTGCAGCTGTCAAACTCATTTCAGCTCAGTGGACAAGCAGAGTCTTCAGGATGGTGCTCATGTACAAATGTGACAGTTTACCCACCAAGGACAGGACGCCATGTCGGAGGCTGCAGCTCTGGGCCAGAGGGGCACCTCTACATGTTCATGGGCCAGAGGGGCACCTCTGCATGTTCGTGGGCCAGAGGGGCACCTCTGCATGTTCATTCAGTAGATATTAATAAAGCACTGTTCAGGTGCTATCTGTGTCCTGGGGGAAACTAAACACAATTCCCATACCTGGGGAACCTGCGGTGTGTATGGGAGGAGAGGCCTTTCTCGAGAGGCCGCATGGTATTCATGACAAAACTGTGGTGTGTGACAGTGTCGAAGGAGGGTGGTGGCTTTAAAGTTGAGCTCTGAAAAGTGACTAAAGCAGGTGAGAGGGGATAGAACAGTGTCCCGCACAGAAAACACGCGCACAGAGGACACATGCACAGGGGTCCCGTGGCAAAGGGGATAGGACAGTCTCCCGCACAGAGGACACGCGCTCAGGGGTCCCGCGGCAAAGGGGATAGGACAGTCTCCCTCACAGAAGACACGCGCTCAGGGGTCCTGCGGCAAAGGGGATAGGACAGTCTCCCGCACAGAGGACACACGGGCAGGGGTCCCGTGGCAAAGAGGATAGGACAGTCTCCCGCACAGAGGACACACGGGCAGGGGTCCCGCGGCAAAGGGGGTAGAACAGTCTCCACCACAGAGGACACACGGGCAGGGGTCCCGCGGCAAAGGGGATAGGACAGTCTCCCGCACAGAGGACACATGCACAGGGGTCCCGCGGCAAAGGGGGTAGGACAGTCTCCCGCACAGAGGACACACGGGCAGGGGTCCCGCGGCAAAGGGGGTAGGACAGTCTCCCGCACAGAGGACACACGCTCAGGGGTCCCGCGGCAAAGGGGGTAGGACAGTCTCCACCACAGAGGACACACGGGCAGGGGTCTTGAGGCAAAGAGAAAGTGAAGCAGGAGCTGGGGAGAGAAGGGTTGTTGATATGGGATGAGGGATGGAGGAAGAAAGAGGCACAGCCTGTGGAGAAGCTATAGCCTTCCCTTCAGAGATGGGACCTGTGAGTCAGGCTGTTCTGGGAGAGTGAGCACCACTGTAGATCACCCAGGCTGCTGACCTGTCCTCTGAGGGCTCCATCACCATGGGTTGGCTCAGGGTCCTGGGTTATTATAAAAAGTGCAGCAAACCTGAATCACCGTGGTGGTCAGAACCACTGCCCCCCCCCCCCCGACTTCTGACTCTCTTCAGAAGTAGAGAACAAAGGTCAGCTTTGATGTGGTTATAGGCACATAGATCCTGGCAGGAACAGATAAATAGATTCATGTTAGATTCCATAGCTGTCAATCATCCCCAGCTGGTGATGCTTAGTCTCCACAGATTGAGGGAAAATGCCAAAGATCTGTGTGGGGTAGCCTGGGGACTCCAGGCATTTGAGCTCGAGAGCAGTGCAAATAAAGCGCTTCTCGTTTTCTTAGTGAAGCAAGCACAACACGAGGTGACGTTTACAGTCTGCTTAAGCAAACACAAGCGCAGCTGGGGAATACACCTGAAGTTGTGTCTTATCGTCTTTGGTCATGTGCAAAGAGCCAAGAATATTCTTCCTTTGCCTTTGCCTTTCCCACAGATTTAATGTGGGCATGCTTCATGTCCTTGCTTTCAAGTGTTTGCTCATCACTGTTTATGCAATTCTTCATAGACAGTCCCCTCTGGGAAGTATTCTGCATTCTGCCCATCCACAGTCCACAGTAAGTTCACGCTTTCTTACATAGGCTCCCATACGAGGCCAGCATTAGAATTTACCTCCCTTTCTGAGTGATTATGGAGGAGGGGTGGATTGAGCAGGGGAATAAAGGAGGAGGAGGGAGGGAGTGGAGGAGAGAAGGGGGGAAGCTGAGGTTAGGCTGTTTAATAAATAAGTAAATAAACAAACAAACAAATAAATACTTTGCTTCCCCAAAAGCTGCCCTGAACCCTCCTCCATTCTCTTGATGCAGCTCGGTGCTGCCCTCCACAGCAGAGCTCCGCTAGACTCCATGACAGGGGCTGGGCTGCCCAGCTGGATGATCCCTTGATCTGCAAGCTTTCGAATGGCCTGACTATAAGCCAGAAGCAGCCAGACTCCCTCTGTGGTCCTTGCCATAGCTCTTGGGACCCACAGACACTGGTGGCCATCATGTCCTGTCCTCGTGGTCATGGGAAGGCCTCCCGTTCTCCAGACAGCCTTCTGTAACCTTTGTACTTGGTACTTGGAGTCTCTTTTGGCGTTCCTGTGCCCTTCTTCCTCACACCCTATTCAGTCACTTTAATCCCCGTCCTGTGGCACGTCCAGCCCACCCCTGTCCCCAAGGTCATGCCCTGAAGCCCTTCTGGCTCACTCCTGCCCTTCTCAGGCTTAGTCCTCCTATCCTGAACTCAGTTTAAACATCTATCAAAAAAGCAGGCCCCGCCTCTGCTAGCGCTCTCTCCATTGTATTTCTTTCTCGAACTGTGTGTTTTACACGTGGTTTATTGGTTTGCTTGTACTTGTTTTCCTCCCATGCCATTTAAATAATTAACATGAGACACAACTGCTCCTGGCAGCACCGATCTATTCCCAAGAGAATGTTGAACACCAAAGACACTCCACTTGGAGCTTGTTTTCTTCTTGGCAAAACTGGCCTTTGGGTAAAAAAAAACTGCCCATGCCTCAACCCCTCAACCACTGACGAAATGCATGGTGTCCAGACTGGACAAGCAGGATACAAAAAAAAAAAGAAAGAAAGAAAGAAAGAAAGAAAGAAAGAAAGGAAAGAAAGAAAGAAAGAAAGAAAGAAAGAAAGAAAGAAAGAAAGAAAGGAAAGATTGTCAAACCTTGCCAAGGCAGGGTAAGATAGTTTTAAATTTTTTCCTGCCTCTAGAAATGATCTGTCAGTTACTCTAGACCTTAGCCAAAGTTGGTTGCTTCAACATTGCAAATAAAACTTTGGGTGATTGCCCAGGTAGCCAGTTGTCTCCATCATATACTACATATTTTGGAAGCTGCTTGATTTCATTTCCTACCTACTCAAGAAATATTATCTCCCTTCTCAGGTTTTCAATGGGATTGAAGATTAGATAGTCATGGTTACTTTTCTCTTATGATTTTGTCAAGCCATTTCTAATACAAGATTTAGACTCCTTAGGATAGAATAATTATTAAAACAATATATGTTCCTTATTTACTATTGTTTATACTGGTTGTAATTCTAATTTTTATACTTGATATCTGTTCTTATTGTGTATAGTTTTATATTGGGTTTGGAACTCTCTTATTTAGACAAAATTGGGAGGTGATGGGGAACCTCCTTCAGCCAATGGCCTTTGAGAGGCTGAATCAGACAGGGCATGGCTTTGGGGTACCAGAAGGGCAGCAGGATCACCCTCTTGGTCTCTTCCTGATTCTACACCTGGATGTTGGACACCCCCTCCCCGTTTCCTTGCTGTGATCCGTGAGTTTCCCTTTTCAATAAAGAAAACCCTAGTACCCTATTCAGAGCTAGCCTGGGATTATTTGATTTGTGTTCCTCCCATCTGCTTCAGACCGTGAGCTCCATAGGGCAAGAAACGTGGTTTTTCTAGTTCTCTAAGGTCCTCAGTGCTTGATACTCGGTACGTGAATGAAAAACAATTTTTTTTTAAAGGCAGGATCTCAAACGCGTGCTTGGCTTGAATTTGCTGTATAGATGAGAATGATCTTGAACTCCTGATCCTCCTACCTCCACCTCCCAAGTGCTGGAATCATAGATAAGTAACACTGTGCCTAGATTGTTTTGTTTGCTTGTTTATTTTGGGTTTTTCTTTTTGAGATGGAGGTGGGGTGGAGGTGTATCTTTGTATCCCTGACTACTCTGGAACTCACTCTGTAGTAGACCAGCATGGCCTTGAATTTAGAGAACCGCCTGCTGCCTCTGCTTCTCTAGTGCAGGGATTAAAGGCACGCACCCAGTGATTGTTTTGTTTTTATTGTTGTACCATCTCTTGGCAATGCTGTCTGCCTTAACCTCCCAAGTTCTCAGTTTACAGGTATATGCCACTATGGTTGGCCTAAAGATAAGTTTTAATTAGACTGTGTGTGTGTGTGTGTGCGCATGTGCACATGTGTGCTTGAGTGTGCTTATGTGTGCAGTCTGTGCACATAGAGTTATGTGTAGGTTATGTACCCGTGTGTACACACATAGGGCCGAGGAGGACATGGAGTGTTCTTCTCTGTCACTTTCTGCCTTTTCCCTTTGAGACAGGGTCTCTCACTGATCCTGGAGCTAGGCTAGCAGCCAATAAGCCCCAGTGTTTCTCCTGTCTCCTCCCACTACAGCACTGGGGTTACAGGTAAGGAGCCACACCCAGCTCTTGACACAGGAGATGGGGATCCTAACTCAAAGACGCCCACTTGCACAGCAAGCACACTTACCCAGCAAGCACACTTACCCAGTGTGCCCTTGATTATCCACCCAGAGCCAGGTGGTGTAGTGGCCCGTGCTTTTGACCCCAGCACTTGGAGGCAGAGGCAAGCGGATCTCTGTGCGTTCAAGGCCAGCCTGGTCTACAAAGTGAGTTCCAGGACAACCAGGACTACACAGAGAAACCCTGTCTCAAAAAACAAAAATCAAAACAAAACAAACAAAAACTTTCCTCCCCACCCTTTGGGGGAAAAAAAAACCTAACACAGGGTTTTGCCTCTTGTATTCCTCATTCGTGATCAATAGCATTCTAGCTACTTCTCAGGCACCTTAAGTAACCCAATTAAGATTGCCGTGTGCCACAAATTGTGCCCTTGTCCCCACACTGCACGTGCTGTAGTACCCAGCCAAGGCCTCCAGACTCACTCAGTTACCCCCGAGGCTTCCGGCGTCTCTGCCTGGATCAGCTCCACTGTGTAGGAGTCCACAGGATTCAGGTTCCCAGACTCCCAGCAAATCAGCGCAGCCTCTTCACAGCTTCTGATCGCCTCACTTTTTATAGTGGGAGGAGAGGGGGCTAAGCGCAGGAGAAAGGAGACGGGACCAACCATTAGGCTCTGGCCCAGCCATCACCACAGCAAAGCAAGTACCTGGTCACCCTTTCAGACATTCCTGGGGCTGTGGTGGTTTGGGTAATAAATGTCCCACGTAGCCTAGGGCATTTGAATGAATGCTTGGTCCCCAGCTGGTAACCCTGTTGGGAGAGTTCTCAGGAGGTATAGCCTTGTTGGAGGAAGTGTGTCACTGTAGGTGGCTTTTTTAAAAAATATTTATTTATGTATTATGTATACAATATTCTGTCTGTATGTATGTCTGCAGGCGAGAAGAGGACAACAGACCTCATTACAGATGGTTGTGAGCCACCATGTGGTTGCTGGGAATTGAACTCAGGACCTTTGGAAGAGCAGGCAATGCTCTTAACCTCTGAGCCATCTCTCCAGCCCTGTAGGTGGCTTTGAGAATGTAAAGGCTCACACACGTTCACTCTGCTAGCACTTGTAGTTTAAGATATGAGCCCTCAGTCTGCTCCAGCTCCTGTACCTTTGCCATGTGTCTACCATGATTCTTCTTTCTTTCTTTCTTTCTTTCTTTCTTTCTTTCTTTCTTTCTTTCTTTCTTTCTCTTTCTTTCTTCTCTTTTCGAGACAGGTTTTCTCTGTGTAACAGTCCTAGCTTTCCTGGAACTAGCTCTTGTAGACCAGGCTGGCCTCAAACTCAGAGAGATCTGCTGGCCTCTGCCTCCCGAGTGCTGGGATTAAAGGCGTGTGCCACCACCGCCTGGCTCTGCTGTGATTCTTATCTCTCTGGAACTGTAACCCTAAATAAATCCTTCCCTCTTTAAATTGCCTGGGGCATGGTGTTTCAAAACAGCCATAGAAAAGTAAATTAATACAAGTCCCGAGTGTCAGTAAACTGTGGGTGATGGACCAACTATGGGGGGAAATGTCCCTACAACACTGGCATGTAGATCTAATGCATTAAATGACACACAGAGAAGAAAAGCAACCACACGCAGCTCTTTCTGTCCTTTCAAATGAAATGGAAAACCCAGTCACGGCTAGAAACCCGCAACTCCCGCGTCGCCTCGAATGAGAATGAGCCATTCAGTACCTGTCATATACACTGCGTGCTCACTGGAGGGGCTGGGGCCGGTCCTGTTCTGAGCGACCACCCAAAACTCATATTGGGTATTTGGCTCAAGGTTTGTCACTGAGCAGTATGTCTCTTTGACTGTCTTGGTAAACTCTGGAAGAAAAAGGAAAGGTCAGAATTCAAACCCTCCAAGGCCACATGGCTTTACTGTGTCCCCCTTGTAAAAGACAGGGCTGCAGATTCCATCCTCCCCTGGCACGACCCCGCCCCTGTGCTAAGAGGCTCTGCAATCCTAGCCAATCTTTGAAGTCAGGCTTATGTAGGTGACAGTTTAGCAGTGGTTTAGTGACGAACAAGATGCAAGGGGAGGCTTGGGACCCAGTGACAGACTTGCCCCCTTACTGCTGGGTTTGCTTTCACTACGTGTGGGTGAGTCTGAGGACAACCTCTGGAGAGAGAGTTCAAGGCCCTGGGGAGGAAGCCCCGCACCCTGACCCTTGACCAGCTGGCCCAGCTCAGGCCAGGGGAGAAGACTTTAATTACTTTTACCTGGTAAGAAGCAACTTGAGGAAGGAAGGATTCCTGCCTCAGGGCAGGGAAGGCAAGGCGGCTGCAGCCACTCGCTCACAAAGTGTCCTTACCCAAGAAGCAGAGCTGATCTCTGCTGACCACGCTTTCCCTGTGTGAATCCCTCTGAGACACCAGGTGGGTCAAGCCTGCTCTGTTAAACCTTTCTGGAAACACCTCCACAGACACGCCCACAGATGTGTTTCCATGGTGATTTTAAATCCTTCAAGCTGAGATAAACCATCATAAGTAAGGCCATCTTGGACCATCATAGCACACTCAAGGGGGTCTCAGACCTGAACTGCCTAAGACAATAACCAACCCATAAAATTTTAAGACAATAAATGTGTATTATTTTAAGTCACTAAATTCGGAGGCAGGAGAATTGCCACAGGGCAAAAATTAACTGGCACAAGGCATGATGGTGCACATTAGTAATCCTAGTACCAAGGAGGCAGGAGACTAGCTGTGAGTTCAAGGCCACTCTGGGTTACTTAGACCTTCTCTCAGAAATCTAACCAATTGAAAGGTATGAAAAAGTGTTAAAGAAAGCTGTTACTTGCTAAACTAATAATAATTTAAAAACGAACAAAACCAAATACCCTGCGTGCGTGGATAAATCTGCTCTCAGAAGCCAGAGTTATCAATGAAAATCAGTTTTAGGAATCGGCTGCTGTGTTGGCTACGATAAAGCAGTGTGACTAAAGTGGCTCCTGGCAGAGTGTATTGGGGCTTATGGTTTCAGGGGGATAAGCGTTGTTTGTGGTTGGAGGCTCAGAAGCAGGCAGGCATGACAGTGCTCAACAATACAGGCCCTTGCCACCACTGCTGGCTGCCCATCAGAACGCTCACAGAGCATAGAAAGATCAAGTTGGAACTAAGATTCTTCCTGCTGGATAGCCCTCACAGTGCCAGTGGGCACTCTGCAGGCTCCTGTAAGAAAAAGGCATCAGTGATCTTTCCCACACTGGACCATTCATGCCCTGACCGTGGGAAAAAGGCATCAGTGATCTTTCCCACACTGGACCATTCATGCCCTGACCGTGGGAAAAAGGCATCAGTGATCTTTCCCACACTGGACCATTCATGCCCTGACCGTGGGAAAAAGGCATCAGTGATCTTTCCCACACTGGACCGTTCATGCTACAACCCTGAGTTACTGGTGGCAAATCTACTCGCTGGTGCAATAGTGATCTGATAGTTATGAGGGTAACCAACCACGCTCTAATTGGTTATGAGTCTGCTCCACAGGAATGATTTGATGCCTGGCACTGTAAACCTGGTTAGAAGTCCATGACTAGGGAGATCATAGGCCCTAGTGGGGAACCGACTACTGTTTGATAAGTGGCCATGTTGCCAAACTGCACTCTATAAACATTTATGATCACATCCATAGATCTGTGTTGCTCTCAACCTTGGCCAGAAAAGTTTCTTTATGCAGTGGGTAGTGGTTTATACAGAGATTCAAAACTGGTCAAAGTGCCAAGAATAAATGACCCTGAGTGGTTAGCTGTGGAGGGTGGTCTATGATCCAAGGCTCAGGGAGGTTCAGAGAAGAGTGCTCAGAAAGAATGAAGGGAGCAGATGGGGAGGAGAGCTGTGAAATGCGGACATCTAGACATGATGTGACATCTAGACATGGTGTGGCGTCTAGACTTGATGTGGCGTCTAGACATGGTGTGGCGTCTAGACATGATGTGACGTCTAGACATGGTGTGGCGTCTAGACTTGATGTAGCGTCTAGACTTGATGTGGCGTCTAGACATGGTGTGGCATCTAGACTTGATGTGGCGTCTAGACTTGATGTGGCGTCTAGACTTGATGTGGCATCTAGACATCATGATGTGGCATCTAGACATGGTGTGGCCAGTGCGCATATCAACTGGCAGCAGCCGTGGCTCCCCCATGACATCAAGCCAGTCAAGTTTCCAGTGTGGGCGGGGGAGGGCCCTGGAGACCCCACCGAGCGGAGGAACTACTGGCAGTGGATGGCATGTGAGTGAGGGTGGGTCGCTCTTCTTTGCGGATGTGGCCACTGTAGGCTGCTCATGCCCCAGTGGAAGGCCGTGTGCCCATGTGCATCTGGGCAGCACTAGTTGGAACTGGAGTTATTAGGAACAAAAAGTTGGGAGAGAGATGGTGTGGGGGAACTAGGAAGAACTGGACGGTGGTAGTGGTAGACAGATATGATCAATATACATTGTATAAATGTATGAAACTTTCAAATAATAAAAAAAATAGTCTTTAAAAGTCTCCTTCCTGGCCCCTGGGCACAGATGCTACCCTGACCTCCCTTACACAGAACCTCCACCTGCACAGCCTGGAACAGTGTTCAGTGCTCTGGGCAGAGAGTCTGCCCACAGACCTGGTTGTCATCCTGGTTCCTCCACAACTCACTGTGACCCACAGACAGCTCATTTCTCTCTGAGCCCCCACCATCTGCATCTATTAAATAGAAATCTCCAGGTCCGGCAAGCTCACTCTAACCCAGCTCATACTGGACGGACCTATCAGTATGACCAGACCTTCATTACTTGTGGGGCTTGGGAGGTAGTTTTTCTGCACTCTGATCTCCCCTTCTTGTTATGGTTTAAAGAAGTGGCCCTCAACAGTTGTGTGTTGAGGTTGTCCCTAACCCAATAAATACCCCAGGAGGTGGCGAAAACTTCAGGAGGTGGATCTGATGGGAGGAGGTTAGATCATTGGGGACATGACTCTGAAAGGGATATTGGTACCCCCAGTCCCTCCGTTTCCCTTGGCCCCATGGATGCTACCAGGTGAGCAGCTTCTCTGCCACCTTCTATTGTGATATGCTGTGTCATTAAGGATGAAAACTATGGGCTACTAAAGTTTCTTCTTTAAAAGTAGATTTATCTTTGATAGTTGCTATGGTAACAGCAAGCTGACTGATGATTAATCTTAATTTCAACTTGATGAGATTTTGAATCACCAAGGAGACAGGCCTCTGGGTGTCTATGAGGGCATTTCCAAAGAGGTTTAGCTGAGGAGGGGTGACCCACCTTGAATGTGTGCCATCATTCTGAGGGTGGAGGTCCCGGACTGAATATAAAGGAGAAACCGAGTAGAACACCAGCATGCATCGCTGTTTCTTGACTGTGGATACAATGTAACCAGCTGCTCGTGCACCTGCTACTATGCTCTCCCTTGGTGCTGGACTGGACCCTCCAACTGTGAGCCAAAATAAACCCTCCCCTCCTAAAGCTGTTTCTCATTCACAGCAAAGACAAAAGTAACTGATGGCTAATACAAATACACTGTTCACAGGAGACAGGCTGATGGATTAGTGGGGGAAGGGTGGCCCCCGCCCTAGTACGACCCAAGCCATTTCCCTGGCAGTGAGGATAGTCCCAGAGCTGCCCAGAACAATGGGCCGTTCCTGGAAGCATTCTGGTCAGCAGCAACTCTTTCAGGGTCTAGACTCTACCTGCTTGGTCCTTGCCAGGTGAGCTGTCCCGCACTGGCCTGTAGGACAGCTGATAGCTCTCCACGGTGTCATCGGAGTATAAGCTCCAGCACACACGGACGGAGGACCCTGTGGCCGAGTTGGGGGCTTGAGGATTTATCACTGGAGCAGAGGGAGCTAAAAATCGAAAAGAGAGAAAGCAACATTGAGGAGCCATGCAGGTGTGGGATGGGAGTAGCCACCTTCTATTGTATTGTACGAGTTTGTGTGCATGGGTGTTTTGTCTGCATGCATGTCTGTGGGGGTGGCCCAGTCAGCAAAGTGCTTGCCAAACAAGCCTGAGGACCCAAGTTAGGAGCCCCAGTGTCCACGTAAAGAGCCAGGTGCAGTTATGTACACCTTGGAGATAGGATTTCTGCAGCAGACGGGCCAGACAGCCCACACAGCCTGGGAGCTCCAGGGTCAGCGAGAGACTCTGGTTCAAAATATGAAGTGCAGAGCAGTAAAGATGCCTGATGTCCATCTCTGGTCTCCACATGCACATGAATGCATGTGAATGTGTTGTGCCCCACCCCCAACACACACACACACACACTCACTCACACACTCATACACACACACACACAAACGGGGGTGGGACATGCTTTTTACGACCCCTTAGCATTAGATCTACTCTCTCACCATGTGTGGAAGTGATGGATGCCATATTGTTAGCTCCAGGGGCTGGGCTGCCCAGCACATCTCCAGATCTTATTCACCCTGCAGAACTAAGTCCTTCTACTCATTCAGCAGTTCCCACTTCTCCCTCCCCGGTCCTGGGCTGTCACCATGAATTTGACTTCTTCAGGCACCTCACGGAGAGTCGTGCAGTGTTTGTCTTTCTGTGAATGATCTGTTCCACTTACTATACTGTCCATTTAGGTCCATTCATGTTCTCTCTGTCTGTCTGTCTCTGTCTGTCTCTGTCTCTGTCTCTGTCTCTGTCTCTCTCCCTCTCTCTCTCTGTCTGTCTCTGTCTCTGTCTCTGTCTCTCTCTCTCTCTCTCTCTCTCTCTCTCTCTCTCTCTCTCTCTCCCCCCTGGTGAGATGCCCAGACCAGAACCACACCTGGAACGGTATTGATGGAGTCCATCAGCTGCTCCACATCCGAGAAATCCAAGGTCTGGTCTTCAAACTCAGGCTGTGCAGAGAGCTCCACGTCTGTTTTGGTTTTTAGGAATTTCCCCAGCCTGTAGGTATACAAAGACATGGCCAGGGCCTGGGGAGTTGGCTCAGCAGTTAAGAGCACTGGCTGCTCTTCCAGAGGATCTAGGTTCAATTGCCAGTACTGACGTGGCAGCTCACAACCCTCTGTAACCCGGTCCCAGGGGATGTAACACCCTCTTCTGGCCTCTGTGGACACCAGATACACACACGGTCCACAGACCATGCAGACAAAACACTCACACGTGTTTTTTTTAAAAAAAAAAACACAAATTCACACAAAGATGGACGGGCTTTCTTCTTAGGGGTCATCTATAGTGCTAGGTTACTAGGAGGAAATGGGGGCCCCTTTGCCAAACTTGCATTTCTTCCCGTGCTTCTAGATTCTGCTATCTTATTTGATGATGGACCAGGAGGTTACCTCATCATAATCTTGTGGCTTTGACAAATCACAGAGATAAGCACTGGAAGGGAGGCAATGTTTACTTTGGCCCATGGTTTAAGTCCACGGTCAGGGGCTCCATTGTTCTTGGGCCCTGTGTGGAAGCATGGTGGAGGGAGGGGCAAAATGGAGGAAAGCTGTTTATTGTGGGCAGCCAGGAAGCAGAGAGAGGCAAGAAGGAGGGGCCAGGGACAAGGCTGCACCTCAAAGGCAAACCTCTAGTGACCACTTCCTTCCGCTAGGCCCCAACTCCTCATCTCCACCACTCCTCACTGTACCACAGAATTATAAACCCATCAAAGGATCCCCATCATGAAATGGGGGCTCTACTGATCCAGTCCTTTCCCCCAGAACCCTAATTTCTGAACACAGTTGCTCTGAGAACAAAGCCTTCGACCCATGAGCCTGTTAGAGAACACTTCCTATCCAAACCACCCATCACTGTCTAGGCCAGTGGTCCTCCACCTTCCTAACGCTGCGACCCTTTAATACAGTTCTCATGCTGTGGTGACTCCCGACCATAGAATTATTTTGTTGCTACCTCATAACTGTATTTTTGCTACTGTTACAGATTGTAATGTAAATATCTGTGTTTTCCATGGTCTCAGGAGACCCCTGTGAAAAGGCTGTTTGACCCCTCCCCAAAGGGATTGTGATCCACAGTTGAGAGACATTGGTCTAACCCTTCCCAGGGACGGGGAAGGGTTGGCCTAAGAATGAGGGGAAGTCCATCCTTCAGCAGGATGCAGATCCACATCTACTCCCACATCACCCCCCCATCCCCACAGGTACTTGGGGGTTCTACTCTGTAGCCTCGTACTCCCCATGGCCAGGAGCCCTCACGTTGCTGCTCCAGAGACTCTAGATGGATAGTCCTGCGTCTGCTCCCCAGCAGATGCGAGGCTTCTAAGTGGTGAAGGTGGAATTTGAAATCCAGCTCCATTTTTGCCAAAACATATGTATGTAGGCCCTGGCACTATTAAGTTCCCATGCTGCTCCCAGATGCTGTCTCACTAAGTTTGCACCGAGCTGGCCCTGTTTATAAACAGAGAAGGCGGGGCATTGCCTTGGAGCTGTCCACGGTCACTGTGGAAGCAGTGTTTCTGCTCTGCTGTGTCGGACTTGAAAACGTGCATGTTTTCCTCCACAGCATGATCAAGGCAGGAGGAGAGCTGGGAGCACGTTCCCAGTCCTCAGTTTCTCCCAGTGAAGCAAAGTTCCTGTGTGTGTGTGTGTGTGTGTGTGTGTGTGTGTGTGTGTGTGTGTGTGTGTGAGGGGGACCCGAGCACAGGCTTGCTGAGTGGGCCTCACCACACACATTCCCTTCCAGCCCAGAGATTCTAAGATTCAACTCCAAAGGGCCCTACTGTCCCCACTCTGCCATTCCCAAGTCAGTAGTGATTTATTTATAGGGTCACCGGAGCTGAAGAGGGAAGCCGATAACCCAGTGGAACCGAGTCTAGCAGGGAAAGGGGTGGAGACAGAAACTAGGTCAGGACAAACTATTACCTGTCAGTCATAGCCACTGCATCCTGAAAAGGAAGAGAAAATATTAAACCGGTTTAGGAAATATTTTTTCTCAGCAATATAATAATGTAATTTTTTTAAAGTTGGAAATTACAAAAAGGGGGGAATCACCCTAACAAACCCACCATCCTTGTGCATTTTCTTCAACACCCCTGCACCTCCTGGGTCACACAGGGTCCTCTGGACCACTGACTACAAAGAACTGCAAGGGATCGTTGCCTAGAAATGCCATTGTTTACTTAATGGTTCCTCTGTTGTAGGACCCACCACAGGTTTCCATCATCATAGGTAACGCATGTTTCCTACATCTGTATGTGAGATGCAGTGGCACCGCGGGACCACGGGCTCAAGAAGTTGAGCACTGGGTCCTCTCCGGCTCTTGCCGGATTGTTGTCCACCTTTATTTGGGGGTCTCTTACCATGATCAGGCTGAAAGGAGGTTTGGCTTTGAGGAGTAGCTGTGAGCTTGGACAACGAGGGGGTCATACTCAGCAGCTAAGATGACCCTGAAGACCTCTTTGCGAAACCACATCTGCCCCATAATCCCATGGGACCTTGCAAGATCTCTAAATGTGGTTGATATTCTCATAACTTCTTTACATGGGGTTTGGGCCAGATTTAATATGATCTGGATATAATTAAGGCTTAGATATTTTGTATTTTGGCATATGTATGAAGTTACAAAGCAAGATTTGCAACTGCCATCCTTGGCACAGGCCAATTTAAGGTACCTTATTAACCTGGACCAACTTTCTCCCAGAGACCCAAGAGAAGCTGCAAAAGCAACCAAGAAACTCTCATGGCACTGCCTTTGCCCACGTCCATGAGCAAGGGACAGAGGGACAAGGCTTGGAGTTACCTGGGGAGTGAGGGAAGTGAAGGGCCAGGTATCTCTGCCTGCTTGGCCACCAATCAAGTGATATGGAGAGATGGGGGGACAGCCTCACCCACGAACATAAGATAGATGTGGACCTCTGGGAGGAAACGGGGGGCTAGCCTACTCTAGGCTAGACCTGGGATTCCATCTCGGGGTTCTGACCCTTTCCTTTCTGTTTCAGCACGGGTGGGCTAGCCTACTCTAGGCTAGACCTGGGATTCCATCTCATGCTTCTGGCCCTTTCCTTTCTGTTTCAGCACAGGTGGGCTAGCCTACTCTAGGCTAGATGTGGGATTCCATCCCAGGGTTCTGTCCCTTTCCTTTCTGTTTCAGCACGGGTGGGCTAGCCTACTCTAGGCTACACCTGGGGTTCCATCTCACACTTCTGTCCCTTCCCTTTCTGTTTCAGCACGGACCTTTAGGAACTCCACCTTCTCTTGGTGACACATCTCCTCTATGGTTTCCATCAGCTCTCTACAGGCGTCCAGGTTTTCTCCGCAGGTGACCAGCTGTCCGTATAAAGCCTCCAGCTTCTCTTTCTTTTTCTCCCCTAGGGCTTGAATTTTTTCTTCATACTTTTGAGCGAGGGTTTCCAAGATCTCATTGTAATGTGACTCAAAGTTTTGCTCTTGTCTTCCGAAATTCTCCTGCAAGACAGTTGACCTCAGGCATCATTTTAGCGCATGTGCTGTGTTGGCTCGAGTCACTGGGGTCCTGAAGTTCTGTCTACTCCGAGCTGTTTTCACCCCTTCATTTTATCCTATCTCTTAGCAAGATGCTGGGGTGGCTGCTGGGGACGTGAAAACAGAGGAGATTCCTTCTGACATTCCCCAAAATGTCCTTTAATTACTTATTTAGTTAATGCATGTGAACAGGTGCGTGTACATACATGTGTGTGCATGTGGAAGTCAGAGGATAACCTCCGGTGTGTGTACATACATGTGTGTGCATGTGGAAGTCAGAGGATAACCTCCGGTGTACATACATGTGTGTGCGTGTGGAAGTCAGAGGATAACCTCCGGTGTGTGTACATACATGTGTGTGCATGTGGAAGTCAGAGGATAACCTCCGGTGTGTGTACATACATGTGTGTGCATGTGGAAGTCAGAGGATAACCTCCGGTGTGTGTACATACATGTGTGTGCATGTGGAAGTCAGAGGATAACCTCCGGTGTGTGTACATACATGTGTGTGCATGTGGAAGTCAGAGGATAACCTCCGGTGTGTGTACATACATGTGTGTGCATGTGGAAGTCAGAGGATAACCTCCGGTGTGTGTACATACATGTGTGTGCATGTGGAAGTCAGAGGATAACCTCCGGTGTGTGTACATACATGTGTGTGCATGTGGAAGTCAGAGGATAACCTCCGCTGTACATACATGTGTGTGCATGTGGAAGTGTACATACATGTGTGTGCATGTGGAAGTCAGAGGATAACCTCCGGTGTGTGTACATACATGTGTGTGCATGTGGAAGTCAGAGGATAACCTCCGGTGTGTGTACATACATGTGTGTGCATGTGGAAGTCAGAGGATAACCTCCGGTGTGTGTACATACATGTGTGTGCATGTGGAAGTCAGAGGATAACCTCCGGTGTGTGTACATACATGTGTGTGCATGTGGAAGTCAGAGGATAACCTCCGGTGTGTGTACATACATGTGTGTGCATGTGGAAGTCAGAGGATAACCTCCGGTGTGTGTACATACATGTGTGTGCATGTGGAAGTCAGAGGATAACCTCCGGTGTGTGTACATACATGTGTGTGCATGTGGAAGTCAGAGGATAACCTCCGGTGTGTGTACATACATGTGTGTGCATGTGGAAGTCAGAGGATAACCTCCGGTGTGTGTACATACATGTGTGTGCATGTGGAAGTCAGAGGATAACCTCCGCTGTACATACATGTGTGTGCATGTGGAAGTGTACATACATGTGTGTGCATGTGGAAGTCAGAGGATAACCTCCGGTGTGTGTACATACATGTGTGTGCATGTGGAAGTCAGAGGATAACCTCCGGTGTGTGTACATACATGTGTGTGCATGTGGAAGTCAGAGGATAACCTCCGGTGTGTGTACATACATGTGTGTGCATGTGGAAGTCAGAGGATAACCTCCGGTGTGTGTACATACATGTGTGTGCATGTGGAAGTCAGAGGATAACCTCCGGTGTGTGTACATACATGTGTGTGCATGTGGAAGTCAGAGGATAACCTCCGCTGTACATACATGTGTGTGCATGTGGAAGTGTACATACATGTGTGTGCATGTGGAAGTCAGAGGATAGCCTCCGGTGTGTGTACATACATGTGTGTGCGTGTGGAAGTAAGAGGATAGCCTCCGGTGTGTGTACATACATGTGTGTGCATGTGGAAGTCAGAGGATAACCTCCGGTGTGTGTACATACATGTGTGTGCATGTGGAAGTCAGAGGATAACCTCCGGTGTGTGTACATACATGTGTGTGCATGTGGAAGTCAGAGGATAACCTCTGGTGTACATACATGTGTGTGCATGTGGAAGTCAGAGGATAACCTCCGGTGTGTGTACATACATGTGTGTGCATGTGGAAGTCAGAGGATAACCTCCGGTGTGTGTACATACATGTGTGTGCATGTGGAAGTCAGAGGATAACCTCCGGTGTGTGTACATACATGTGTGTGCATGTGGAAGTCAGAGGATAACCTCCGGTGTGTGTACATACATGTGTGTGCATGTGGAAGTCAGAGGATAACCTCCGGTGTGTGTACATACATGTGTGTGCATGTGGAAGTCAGAGGATAACCTCTGGTGTACATACATGTGTGTGCATGTGGAAGTCAGAGGATAACCTCCGGTGTGTGTACATACATGTGTGTGCATGTGGAAGTCAGAGGATAACCTCCGGTGTGTGTACATACATGTGTGTGCATGTGGAAGTCAGAGGATAGCCTCCGGTGTGTGTACATACATGTGTGTGCATGTGGAAGTCAGAGGATAACCTCCGGTGTGTGTACATACATGTGTGTGCATGTGGAAGTCAGAGGATAACCTCCGGTGTGTGTACATACATGTGTGTGCATGTGGAAGTCAGAGGATAACCTCCGGTGTGTGTACATACATGTGTGTGCATGTGGAAGTCAGAGGATAACCTCCGGTGTGTGTACATACATGTGTGTGCATGTGGAAGTCAGAGGATAACCTCCGGTGTGTGTACATACATGTGTGTGCATGTGGAAGTCAGAGGATAACCTCCGGTGTGTGTACATACATGTGTGTGCATGTGGAAGTCAGAGGATAACCTCCGGTGTGTGTACATACATGTGTGTGCATGTGGAAGTCAGAGGATAACCTCCGGTGTGTGTACATACATGTGTGTGCATGTGGAAGTCAGAGGATAACCTCCGGTGTGTGTACATACATGTGTGTGCGTGTGGAAGTCAGAGGATAACCTCCGGTGTGTGTACATACATGTGTGTGCGTGTGGAAGTCAGAGGATAGCCTCCGGTGTGTGTACATACATGTGTGTGCGTGTGGAAGTCAGAGGATAGCCTCCGGTGTGTGTACATACATGTGTGTGCATGTGGAAGTCAGAGGATAGCCTCCGGTGTGTGTACATACATGTGTGTGCATGTGGAAGTCAGAGGATAACCTCCGGTGTACATACATGTGTGTGCATGTGGAAGTCAGAGGATAGCCTCCGGTGTCATCCAGAGTCTCTCACTGGCAGGGAGTGTGCCAATTAGGTTAGGCTGGCCAGCCAGTGTGCCCCAGAGATCTTCCTTTCTCTGCCCCCCAGCACTGGGATTACAAGCATATGTCGCCACACCTAGCTTTTCTATGTGGGTTCTCAGGGTCAAACTCGGGTCCTTGAACTTCACCAAGTGAGATCTGTGCTCCCCAGCCCTGAACAGCCTTGCCAGAAAGTGCTACCTTCCCTGGCACCATGTTGTAAACTTCACCCTGTTTCAGCTACCTCCTATTACCATAGCAACCAGCCTTGCAGCTCATCAATGGTTAATCAGCTTGTTGCTGGGAGCTTTGACTTGGAGGCAGAAGTGTTTGCCCTGGGAGAGGTCCGCCTGCCATTCCCCCCTGTGTTCTCACATCTCACGATATCTGTCCTCACTAACGGAGACGTGGACAAACCCCAGGAGTGTACCAACTCTGTTCACGGCAGCGAGGAGAGATTAGGACAGCAGAGAAGGAAGGGTTGTAGCAAATGCACTGCCTGGTGAATGAGGAAATGCTGGAAGAAGGATGTAGACAACGACTCTCACATGTGTGGCATTTATGAATGTGTTGGTTTTCTTGACATAGCATCCTATTAGGTGTCCCTGTATGGCACCCACTATGCAGGCAGGCTGGCCTGGAATTCACAGCAATCCTCTTGCCTTAGCTTTGCAAATGCTGGGATCACAGACATGCATCAACACACCTGGCTGATACCTACAGTATTTAAACTGGAGGCTCAGAGACTGGGAAACACTGAGTAGACAAGACAGATTTCCAGTATCCTTTCCTCACCCTGGAAGTAAACAGGAGTTCAGTGGTCTTTGACTGTTGCCACCTTCATGCAATTACAAGGATGTCTCTCAGAGCTATTACAAGCACCTACTGTGTGCTAAGACTCAGTCAGAATAGTGAGAGGGTCAAGCAGGAGATGAGTCTCTGGAGGAGAGAGCAGGAGGCCCCCAGCATCCTCACTGGAGATGAAGATACTTGGGTGTGGGAGTGTGACAGAAGGCATGGTCACAGAATGGAGTGTCAGCCGGGCGGTGGTGGCGCACGCCTTTAATCCCAGCACTCGGGAGGCAGAGGCAGGCGGATCTCTGTGAGTTCGAGGCCAGCCTGGTCTACAAGAGCTAGTTCCAGGACAGGAACCAAAAGCTACGGAGAAACCCTGTCTCGAAAAACCAAAAAAGAAAAAAAAAAGTTTGGTGTTTTGCCTGCATGTGTGTCCGCACACCACATGTGTGCAGTGCCCACAGAGGCCAGAAGGGGGCATTGGAGGCCCAGACCTAGAATTACAGGCTATTGTGAGCCACCTGGTAACCAATCTCAGGTCCTCTAGAAGAGTAACAGTGTTGTTAACCCTATAGTCATCTCTCCAGTCCTAGCACAGCAAGCCTGCCCTGACTGTCTCATTCCTGTCTCTCCTCCTGCCACCTTGTGTTTGGAAGGAGAAGAGCTCCCATCCTCCTCACGCCTTACACAGGAATAGTGGGACAGCTCTCTCCTCTTTAAGGCTGAGGGTGAAGAATGGATGTCTTGCAGTGTTTAACTAAAGCTGGCCAGGACAGAGGACGTACACTTGCTTTGTGGAGATTTAGAGTGTGCCCAGCTGGGCAACTAAGAACAGCTTCTGGCTTAATAATCTTGGTCCATGGATGAAGCACCTGCATTCTTCCCGTTTCAGGACAGGAAGAGAGCTGGCACTGAACGATGAGAAGTCCCTTTTGAGGCAATGCAGACACAGGGAATAGCTTAGCAACCCTGGACTCCACTTGTCTTGGGCTCTGCACACTCCTAGACTCCAAACAATGCACCTAGCAGCCTGTTAGCAATCTAGGATCCCTGTTTGCATAGAACTGCATGTATACATGCTCTAAACAATGGAGATAGTTACTCTTCTCTGCAATCCTTGATAACAAAAACACATCCTGGAACACAATCTAGGACTATGGGAAGGGGGCTGGTCTGGCCTAGACTGGATTTGGGTGCAAGCATATAAAGTCAGACTGTGTCCTCAAAGTGAACTTTCAGAGAGGAGAGAGCGCTGTGTTACCATCTTATGCTTCACATAATTGGGCGTGCATAATGATTAAAGTCAGATGCATCATGGGCAGGGGTATGGGCAGCAAGCAAGGGTTCATGTAATCTAAGCCTGTCGGTTGAAATAGCGAATTGCCCAAATTATAGCCCTAATGCCCAAACTCCTCTTCTTGAGCCCCATAAAGGGAACCCCCAAAACAATAATCAGGGCTCCTGAGTACTCTCACTCATGTGCCCTGTTGTCAACCTTTTGGTTTTTTCTTTCTTTGAGACAGGGTCTCTACAGCCCTGGCTGTCCTGAAACTCACTCTGCAGACCATATATACAATGGAATTGTTTACAAGAAAACGGATGCCGGTAGAGAGAATTCAATTAAGTGAATTAAGCTAGTCTCAGAAGACAAATACACATTCTCTCCCATTCGTGGTTCCTACATCTTACGTAGATTCATAAATCATGTATGCACATACGGCATGGAAGTGTCTGGGGAACAGAGAACATTAAGGGGTAGAGGAACAGGGAAGATAAAAGGGGAGTGGAGTTGGGGGAGTACTCTCAACACACATCATAAATGTGTGAGAATTCCTGATGTAACACAAAATGTATAATGAGTATTTTCACCCCTGACTGAATACGGCAACATGACGCCACCCTAAAGACCTAAAATGAAAAACTCCAGAGATGAAGGCAACAGCATGTCCCGCCATGTCTGGTGATACAGCAGGCCATCAGATGGTACCCTTGGGAATCTCAGGCTGAGCCCAAGAGCAGGAAAAGAAAGAAGAGGACAAAAACAACCAACCAAACACAAAGCCCACCAAGGGCAGGGGCCTGGGGAAGCGGCTCAGTTGGTAAAGTGCTTGCCATGTAGGCATGGAGGCCTGAGTCTGGATCTCCAGAACCTATATAAAAAACCAGGTGCAGCAGTGGTCCTATATAATCCCAACACTGAGGGCCGCTGAGACGGGAGTCTCCAGGTCTTGCTGGTCAGTCAAATTAGAGAGATCCAATTTCAGTCATAGATCCAGTCTCAGAAATAAGGTACCGAGTGACTGAGGAAGACACCCAAACTTGACCTCTGACCCTCACATGTATGAACATACATGTACATGTACACTTGTATACACAGGTGCACATGAACACACACATACCTTCCCCCACCCCATCCCAACTCTAAGGACAAAAAAACTGTTCAATTCACCATCTGGATGTGTTACCGTGGAGTCATCATTGTTAGAATAAAAAAAATCTAAACCCTGTGCAATTGGCACTTTGATTGGAAATTTTCTGCTTTATCTATCTATGCAATAAGCATGTATAACACACTTGCTTTGAAATATCCCATGCAGTAGGCCTGGAGATACACACACACCAGCCTCCCCCACCTAGAGGACACAGAGGACGTAGTAGGGGATGCAGACAAGTGACCATCACCTCTGTGGCTGCCCAGGGCTGGTGGGAGGCCTATGGGTAACCCCTCACATTCTAAGAGATAGCTTCCAGAGCTCGCTGGGACTGCCTGCTTGATGTGGCCACAGGCGGAAGCTGCACGTGTGATGAAGTCCCCAAGGACATTCTCACCTCCACTGTGATGAACACCTCCTCCAGGTGGCTAGCGAAATTTTCCATCTCGATAATCTGCTGCTCCAATCTGCACATGTTTTTGTGAATTTCATCCTGTGGAGCAGAACAAACAAGGCATTAATGCTATGCTTGCTCTAACGTCTTTAAATTTAAAAATATGCATATGGATGCTTGTCTGCATGTATGTCTGTACGCTGTGTGTGTGTGTGTGTGTGTGTGTGTGTGTGTGTGTAGCAGCCACAGAGGCCAGAAGAGGCCATCAGATCCCCTGGGACCACAGTTATAGGTTGTTGTGAGCTACCGTGTGGGTGCTGGGAATTGAACCCAAGTCCTCTACAAGGGGAGCCAGTGCTCCTAACCGCTGAGCCATCTCTCCATCCCCCCATTCCATGCCTGTAGAGGCATGTAGGATGCGTTCCCTGCTCGCCTCCCTGAGACACACATACCCTCTGCAGACAAAGATGGAAGGAGACCTGCTACCTTGGCGCTCTCCAGTGCTTTGTTGAGTGGCATAACTTCATGTCCCTCGTGTGCCTCCACATCCTTCTCAGCAGTTCTTACTGGCGTCTTGCAGGTGGCACAGAAGACATCAACAGGTTCTTCTTCTTCATCCTCCTCCTCTGGGATGACGTAGCATTCATACTCCTCGCTGGCACGGCCGTGCGTGTACCTGTAGGCTTCCCGGAGGTCTTGGCACTGACCGGGAAGGCCATAGCCCAGGTCCTCGGCCTCAGCTGCCTCACTAAGCCCCCAGTCTCTCTGCTCCCTGGTTGGGTCTCTCCTCCTCGGGCCATAAGGAGGATACTCCAGAGTCCCTAATCTGTGCTCATCAACAAACTCATCCCCTAACTCATGGTCATCTTCAAGTCCATATAAGTGGACGAGCTCGTCTACTTCCTTCGGGAGACTCTTGCTGTCCCCTGCCCCTCTCGGCTCACTGGTCAGTTCAGCCTGGTTTACTTTGCTCCTGATTCTGCCACTTTCTCCCGGGAAGAGCTGCAGTCTGTCCTCAGAGTCATACAGGTCCATGTGATAGAAGTGGAAGTCTGTGGGGGCCCTTGACCCGCCCAGCCCCAGCTCCTCCCCTGCGTCCTCCTCCATTGGTACAGAACAATCCTTCTCAGGCGGTCAGTGAATATTCTGAGTCCTAGGACACAGAAGAGATGGACGTCAGTTCCCAAGAAGGCATCAAAGGAGTTATAGTCCCAGTCCACATCATGGCAAACTAGTTCACCAAAGTGTCCGGGCTGGCAGTGACTCACAATTGCTCAACAATCACGAAAAACCCACGAGGCACCGGTGAGCCAAGGCTGGCTAGCAAGCATAGGGAGTTGAGACCCTGTTACAGAAAGGCAGTGGGGAGCACCACCCTGAACCAGAATCAACATGAAGACCTTGTCTCAATCCTCAGCCCTCACAAACCATGTAAGATGATAAATATTGATTATTTTAAGTAGTCAAGCTGTGGAATAATTTGTTATAAAATAATAGTATGTATGATACCAGCCTCAAAATAACCTTCTTTCCCTTCTGCTACCATTTCCCCCTCTCTTTTGTTCATGCTCAGGCTCCTTCAAAAGACGTCATTGATAATACCGATCTTTACACCACGGCATGTGTATATGGATGGGGCTTTCTACAGGGAATGTGGGCACGGACACTGAGGAGTTATCAGCTTTCAGATCCTCAGGTTTGTACTTAGTCTTTCTCAGAGCTGCTTTGCCCGGGAATGAGGCAGCATCTGAGGTTCTCTTTTCTCAACAGCGCTTCTCTTCTTTATTATAAAAGCAAAAATGTCTTTCTTGTTCATTCTGATTATTCCATTGCACAGTAGGCTTTCATTGCTTGGGAATTTGATAAGACCTCCAGGAGACTAGATGAAAGGACAATCTCAAGTCTCGGTATCGATGCTGAGAGTGAGTGACATTAATGAATGGGTAAGAACATTTTTTTTTCAAGGTAAGTGCTTTCCAGCTCTCTGCTTCCAACAAAATTGCAAGAGGATCTAATCAAGTTGTCAGCTGATACGTTATTTAAGATAAATGTTCATGGTAGGTCATTATATAATTTTGGCATATATTTCAGAAAGAGCAGGCAGAATGGAATGACATTATTATAAATTGCTTCCCTTCCCATCTACTTATACAAATGTATGATCACTCTGTGCTTGAATGGACAAGATTTAAAAAAATACAAACTCAGCCGGGCGGTGGTGGCGCACGCCTTTAATCCCAGCACTTGGGAGGCAGAGGCAGGCGGATCTCTGTGAGTTCGAGACCAGCCTGGTCTACAAGAGCTAGTTCCAGGACAGGCTCCAAAACCACAGAGAAACCCTGTCTCAAAAAACCAAAAAAAAACCAAAAAAAAAACAAACAAACTCTCATTCCTGTTACATTCTAGAAGGTGATATTTTCAAACTTGGGTTTGAGGTTTTTTTTAAAAACAGATCAAGTCCCACTCTTTCATTAAAAGATGCATTTTGGGGCTGGAGAGATGGCCCGGTCAGCAAAGCGCCTGCCACAGGAGCACGGGGACTGGAGCTCATTCAGGTCAGGTAAGAACCGGAAGCAGTTACACGTCTCTGTAACCCAGCACTGGGAGGTGGCAAAGGGACAGAGACAGGCGGATCTCATCAGCCAGCCTGACCCAGTCGAGGAGCTCCAGCTTCGGTGACAGTCCTTGTCTCAAAACATAAGGGGGAAAGCAATCAATGAAGGAACCTGACACCAACATCTGGCCTTACACACTCATGCCTATGTGTGCCCTTGCTCATATAAACACCCCCCCCCACATATTTCCATTTTATTTTTAAATTGTTTGCCAAAATTTGTAATGTCAAGTATTAGTGAGACCTTATTTTCCTGCAGTAGGAACGTCTGCTTAGCTGAGCATTCAGACATGCAGGACTGAGAAAACAGCTCACACCTCTTAGAAAAGACTGAACGGTCCTGTTGAGAATCCTCCACCACAGTGAGGAGTAAACCGAGCCAGGATGGACTGTGGTGAGGGGGACTGAGGTTAAGTTTCCAAGTCTTGGAGGCAGTTTTGGCCTTGGAAACCACTGAAGGGAGAAATGGACTTAGACACAGGTGAGGTGCACGGCAGCCTGGAGGTGCTGCTGATCCCTCAAAGACTTGGTATGTCAAAGCATGCTTTGTGTTAGAAATGTCATTTGTTGATCATCTATGATACTGTCTTCAAAAGATATGCACATAGGATTTGGGACCTAATTTTCTTATAATCACAAGTCTCTAAATAGTAAGTTCATTCTTCTACTGAATCAAGTTACCAACATAATTTTTAGTTGAATACTTGCTGTGAGCTCTGATTCATGGGGAAAGGGAGAGAATGAAGAAGAGGGCCCATCATCTGAAAATGAACCCGAGAGGATGAGCACAGAGCCCTGCTCCAGGGGCCACATCTCAGACAACAGCAGCAGCAAGTCGAGGTTAGCCTGTAGTCACCCCACCTGGGCCCCTGGCTCTTAGGGATGACCAGGAAGTCCTCACTCTCAGGGGGATCCTGGGACTCTTTGCCAGCCCTGCTGGCATCACCGTGTGCCTGGACTATAGTGCTGGGTCTCATCCATTGCTTTGGCACTGGCTGTGCCTGGGGCTGGCAAAGTGTGGATGCCACAGAACAGGACACCACCAGGTGCTAGACACAAGGCACGAGACACCGGCCCTGCTCTTGAGATGACCCAGACAATCAAGTGATTATCATGCCATCTGAGGCTGGGGCCTGACTTCTCAGAGATGCTTCCTTCACTCTCTCCTGGTACTCCAGGTCTCTTCTCCCCTTAAGACTTAAGTCCCATAGACTAAAATCACAGTTTCTCCCTGAGGCTCCAATATCACACCTTAGTGTTGCTCTGTAGGCAGAATTTTTCTTTGAAGCCATCTTTTCTCCAGTCTTCTGACTGTGGGCCCCACGGCTCTTGGCGCTGGGTATCTGCCTGACATAGGCACTTAGATGTGTAGGCAGCCATCTTGAAGGCTCAATCACAGGCCGGTCTCAGCTCTTCTGGACCCTGACGCAGTCCCCATCTCCTAGTGTTTCACTCTCAAAGTGACAGCACACACCTTCGCTAGCAGACTTCTATGCTCCTTTGACCCCTTTCAGTATCTCCCGGTTAAATCTCACTCAGGGTCTTTCTGTTCAGAGCTTCTTTCTTCCTTCTTCCTTCTCTGCCTCTCCTCAGCCACCTACCTCCCCTACCCAGCCAGTGCCTGCCTCATCCTTCATGAAGACCAGCTGTAATGATTTCAGCCACATAAGACTGATACTTCCGGGTTCTAGGAGTCATGCAGGTACAGACAAGCCCTCAGGCAGAAGTATCTAATGGCCCATGCATGACCCACGTGTGCACATGAATGGTTACATCCACATATGACTCAGCTAAGCCCTTGCGTGCATGCATGAGCCCCGTCATCTGCGTATGACATAGCCATGTCAACCCCCTGTGCACATGCGCCAGGCAGGTTTTAAAAGCTGAGCATGCCACCTCTCTCTCTCTCTCTCTCTCTCTCTCTCTCTCTCTCTCTCTCTCTCTCTCTCACACACACACACACACACACACACACACACACACACACACACACCTTCTCCCTTTCCCAAGGCCACTGCTCTCTAGATTCTATCTCTGAGACACTCTAACTGTGTGACATCACAAAACTACCTCTCTAGACCTCCCTTTCACGGACTATAATACATGGCTATAAGCCAGGCTGGTTAATTAGTGATCTATCTCAGAAGGTTGGCATTTGATGCAATAATGTAAGTATGTGAACGGTTGTATACATTGCTTTGCTCAAATTAAGCGGTCTACAAACATCCAATGCTTTTATTCTTGTGTTAATATTATTTGGACCAGCATCTACCACCTTGGCCAATTCAGAAGCCTCCTACCTGGACTCCTTGGAGAGTGAGGACCAGGGATGGGGAGTGAAAGGCCACAGCAGTGTGGAGTCAGCTGCTGACTGCACGTTTGCCCCGTGAGAGCCACTGATTGGAGGAGGCTGACTACCCTCATGTTCAGCTAGAGACATTACCTAATGAGATCACTGTTAACCTCACAAAAACGTCCCAGTGGCCTAGGCAGAGATGCTCTTCTAGGGTTGGAGGGCCTCTAATTCAATTTCTAGATTTTAATATGTCAAGACTGAGTTTGGGGGAGGACAAGGGGCTTTTTTATGTCTGGGCTCCTCTGCATCTCATTGTGTGCTAGCCACCAATCCAGTGAGAGCTGACAGCCTATCTTAGGCTTACCATGCCTTGGAGGATAAGCTCTCTAAAAATAACCTTACACCTCCATGTGTGTGTGTGTGTGTGTGTGTGTGTGTGTGTGTGTGTGTGTGTGAGAGAGAGAGAGAGAGAGAGAGAGAGAGAGAGAGAGAGAGAGAGAGAGAGAGAGAGAGAATTCTGTATTATTCAGAGATCTTGACCAGAAACACTTGCAACTCGAAGATAGAGCTCAAAGTACCACCACATCGAGGCGTGGAGAAGATTCCAACAAGACCGGCATTCCATAACTCACAAGCTAATAAGAGCGCAGCCTTCCACGCCAGCATCTGCTCTCTGAGTGTGAATGTCACCTGGTCTGCATGCTCAGCAGTGAAGTACGAATTCTGCAGCACAACCCCCAGCACACAGGTCCCCTTGGCTCCTGCACTTCTTAAATCTCCTAATGGAGTCAGAATGGGGGGGGGGGCACTGACCACAAATCACCATTTCATAATGTCTGAAATAGGGCAGTGAAGCAATAAACCTATATAAACAGTCTACACTGCACGTAGTATTGCAGACTCTTCCTCTCTCTGCTTGTGGGCTGGAGCACTGGCTCAGCTCTTAATCGTGCTTGCTGCTCTTGCAGAGGATCCAAGTTTGGTTCCTGCCACACACACCAGGCTGCTCTCACTGCCTGGGACTCCAGCTTGACCAGGTTCTGACACCTTTGGCCTGTACTCGTGTACATACCCACATGCACACACACACATCAACATATCACTGAAAAATCTCTTTAAAAAGAAGACATTCGTTTAAGCCTTATTGTGAGATGTGTCTTAGATGATTTAATTGGAAAAAATCTCCTTGCTTTTTTTTTTTTCCTTTTAACCTTCTAGGGAGCCTGGGCACATCTGAGAATCTACTGAAAATAATTCCCTAGGGGTGCCACCGTAACGGGATGGACATCATCCTGCATGTAATAAGTGCTTGTCTGCACAGCTCCTAGCGAACCCCCAAGTGCAGCTAAAGAAAATTTGCCTTGCCGGGGCGGTGGTGGCGCACGCCTTTAATCCCAGCACTCAGGAGGCAGAGGCAGGTGGATCTCTGTGAGTTCGAGACCAGCCTGGTCTACAAGAGCTAGTTCCAGGACAGGCTCCAAAACCACAGAGAAACCCTGTCTCTAAAAACCAAAAAAAAAAGAAAAAAAAGAAAAAGAAAATTTGCCTTTCAATGTTAGCTGTATAGGACGGCAAAGGTGGTTCTGACCAGTTTCCCAGGCCCAGCGCAGACCCCAAGCTTTCCTCAAGGACAGGCCGCCTACAGCTCACGCGGAAAACATCAATGTTTGAATCAAAGCGTGGAGATAACGAGTTTTGAGAAGGCATTGGCAGATTCCAATTTAAAAGTATTTATCAACACAATACCGTAGCCAGAGCTCCAAAGCGTTCTAGCAAATGGGCCCCGCACTTAAAACACCTGATGGACACTGGTCAAGAATCATCAGCTTCTCCCAAGTTTTAAGAGACTTTTCATGCCTGTTACCATCTTCAGGCAATGTGAATCCTTGCAGATTCAAGAAGGCATGGAAAACATTGCCCCTGTCCGGTGCAGTTTCGTAGCGTCCTATGACAGCCCTTCCCAGCTAAGGGAAAGACGGCGCATTAACACAGCGACTGTGTTAGCACAGTGAGATAATACGGTTTACACACAAAATATAATTATCCCCAAACTTGCCTGCTCATTTAGGGGCCCATACACACGTCCTTTATCTCCGAGGTCCTAGGTTTCTGCTGGAAAACTGGATTTCTCTGTTCAGCCAGCTCCCCTTCCTGGTGACCTCTGGCTGCTCTGCAGGCTGGCCTTGCCTAGTCCACCCTGCGAAGTGGGGTGCCAAAGCTGGATGGTAATATGAGCTAGCTCCCACCACAAATAGCAACAGGGTTGCCGTGAGTGGCAGTCCAAATATAGACCTGCCACAGCAGCCTGGCCACTGCCTACCACTCCAGTGTCACCAGGAGCAATCACATGCTTTGCTCTGAAGGACTTCATTTACAGACCCAGGACTCAGATGGCTGGTCATGTGTAGAGGGCTGGAGTTGCTAAGGCCAGGCCAGAATGGAAATGCCCGCAAGTCCTGAGACTGTGACTTCTACCTGGGTTTTCTCAAAGTATTTTGTGTACACAACTCTTCCGTCATCCTTTGCAGTTTGGGAAGTGTTCCCCTCTCTCTGAATGAAGAACTAGTAAAGCCTGTGATTTCTGTTCCTTCTTAAGTGACACACTATTAAGTCTCTTCAAAGTCAGCAACTGAGCAGCCAGTTCTAGAGATTTATTTAAAGGTCAAACCTAGTTAATGGAGCATCAACATCTCTCTTCTGTAGCTTGGTCCTCTTTAGCAGGATTCCTGTCTCAGGAGAGTGAGATGGGCCTCTCCTCCCCACACTGAGAGCAGAGGCCTGGATGTGAGGGGGGGGTGAAGGTGACTAGCTGGCTGTTTGAGTGGCTGTCACAACTGATGCTAACACGGCCGTGGGGCCTGTCTCACTCTCAGCCATGATACCCTCATGTCTAGAGAAACCCACTGTGAAGAGCCCTCCCCTGAAGTTCCCACAACCTGGCAGACAGCCCTTCTCTCCCCAGAAGTCTGCTTTATTCCTCTCCAAAGTCATCTGGTGTCCCACCACCAGTGAGTTCTCCTTTGTGGAGGTGGCATTTGGGAACAGGAACTAGGTTACTCCTTGGTGTCGCTCTCATCTGTTGGCCCCATCTTTGCTCCCAGCAAGCCCTAAGCTGCAAGTGAATCAAATAAGTCTCCCTACCCCCACCAACACAGCTCATTTTCTCTTCTGGAGCTCTCTCTCCAGCAGGAGCAAACACAGCTCCCTAAAGGGGCCATTTGAGGACCAATCTCTGGGCACCAGGTGGAGGGGCTATGGGGAAAAAGGGGCCTGAAGTGGAGGGGCCGTGGATGGAGGGGGCACAGGATTGGGGGCATGGGTAGAAGGGCACAGGGTGGCGGAAGCATGACCTACCTTCTCCAACCTGACATCTCCCCCCAGAGAGTCTGTCTCACTGCTCCTATCCCAGATAGAATTTTTTTTCTACTCAGGCCTTAATTTTTTTCCCAATCATTTGAGAGGCCCAAGAAGTGTGACTCAGGCTCTAAACAAACCCTTTGCCTTGAGTATCATTAGGTGATGAGGAAGGACGGAACGCAGGCAAAAGAACACTCGAGTCATGACAGAGGCTATCAAGCTGACTGTATTTCTCGTTCCGAATCTGTCACACTCTTCTTTTGCTGTGGTGGGTATGTATAAGCATGTAATTGGTACTGAAAGGGGAAGAGGCTAAGCTGAGCTCCATGCCTTCTGAATGGCCATTCTGAGTCTATAGGAGTTTGTCGAGATGTATGCAGAGTTTGAGACTACGGGAAGAATGATTTCCTTTGGAAGTCTGTATGTGGTTATTTGATCTGGGGGTTTTGTATTTATGGTTTTGGCTGCTTCAGTATATATATATATATATATATATATATATATATATATATATCATGTCATTACTTCAGTATATCCAAAAATATTAGAAACAAAATGAAAAAAATTATCTGAACTTGGTGGCTCTTGCCACCCGTAATCTGGGAATTTGGGAGACCGAGGCAGGAGGATCACTGAAGTTCAAGGACAGCCAGGGCTAAGTGGAAAAACCCAAACAGATAAAACAGAAAGTTTTAAAAAAAACCCATCAAGAAGGATAGACAAGGGCTGGAGAGATGGCTCAGCGGTTAAGAGCACTGCCTGCTCTTCCAAAGGTCCTGAGTTCAATTCCCAGCAACCACATGGTGGCTCAAAACCATCTGTAATGAGATCTGGTGCCCTCTTCTGGCCTGTAGACAGAATACTGAGAATACTGTATACATAATAAATAAATAAATCTTAAAAAAAAAGAAGGATAGACAAGCTATTCATCACTTCATACTGCTATGTTTTTGGTTTTTGATGTGGGGCCGGGGATTGACCTAAAGCCTGAAGTATACTTAGCATACGCCATACCAATGAGCTACCTTCAGCCCCATATAGTTTTGTTTAGATGAGCAGAAACTTGAAATGAATCTATTTTTAATTAATATGATTTATTAGGTAATTGTGATACAGCAACTCAATATTTGCAAGTATTAAGCAATGACATAGGTGCCTTCTGTTTTGGGAACCAGGGTCCATGCTAAACACATCTTTAGCGCCAGGTCACATATCCTTAGCCTCACGCCTGCATTTTTTTAATGTGGATGTGCCCATGATATGTTAAAATACATATTAAATGGAAAAATATAAAATATCATTCCATTCCAAGTACACACACACACACACTGTATTAACATCTAGGTTCTTCAGAGAAAACAAACCTACAGGATGTTTATATAATTGAGAAATTTATTTTGAGGAATTGGCTCATATGATTATGAAGGCTTCTGCTGCTAGCAAGCTAAAGAGGACCTAGGAGGGCTGATGATGTGGTGAAAATAAGGAGGACAAAGATCCCAGTTTGAATCTGAAGGAAGGTCAAAGCTTGGCATCCAGCACCAAGGCTCTCTATATAGAGTCCAGATAGAAAAGGACCCCTCCCCCTTGGAAAAAAAAAACAAGCGTGTGCTCAGGCAGCAGTCATGATCAAGGTGTGGCCAAGTTGACCCTTATCTCCAGGTCCTCCCCAACAGGTCGTGTTGTCAAGTAGAGTGAATTAAATACTTGTAAAGGGTGGTGAAGCTTCCTCAGCAAAAATAATAAGACTGTTGCTTATATAATAAAGGTGTTTATGGGTATGTCTGTTGTTCTTGGATTCTAAGGTGACAGGTTTAAGACAAGGCATCGTTAGGAGCCTTGCAAGCCCGTGTGAGGAAATGATTTTTAGCCAAAGCACTTTCTTCAGGGTTGTTACAATACGCCAGAAGGCAGGTTTTCCATAGCGAAAGGGTCTTGCTTAGCCCTAGAGGAGATGTACTGTAGATAAGCTCCCTTTCTAGGTCTCAGTTTCCTTGCCATCGAGATAAAACTGGAATAGATTATATTTAAGCACGCTGAGTTGCCAGCCAGGAGGCTTGGAAAGCAGAAATCCTCAATATACCAAAACCACCGCGGACACTCAGTAAAGGCTTGCAAACTTGGCAAAAATAAATGTGCCTGCGATTCAGTTCTTTTTTGTTGTTGTTGTTTTGTTTCTTTTTTTTATTTTTTCGAGACAGGTTTTCTCTGTAGCTTTCAAGCCTGTCCTGAAACTAGCTCTTGTAAATCGGGCTGGCCTCAATCTCATAGAAATCCACCTGCCTCTGTGCTGGGATTAAAGGCGTGCGCCACCACCGCCCGGAGCTACTCTCAGTTCTTAACACCCACAGGCAGTCAATAACTGCTGAGTTCAAATGAAAGTTTGATCACACCAGCATATTTGTGGCAGGAGCCACATCCTTAACAGGGTCCTGCTGAAGGAAATTGTCATTTAGTGTAGAGAACTAAGACTAATAACTAGTGTAGAGAGATGGCTCACAGGCTAAGAGCACTTACTGCTTATACAGAGCACCTGCAGTTCGGGTCCCAGTTCCTTAGGGGGCTCACAGCTGCTTAAACTTTTCCTGAGCTTGGGGGATCTGACGCCCTCTTCTGGTACCGGTACTCAGGAGCAACGTCGTCCTGTCCCTACACACACGAGATTAAAAGTAAAATCTCTGCCAATCACGACGGGGTGTGCCTTTAATTCTCGCACTCAAGAGCCTCAGGCTGTGGACCTAAAAGTTCAAGGCCAGCTTGGTTTACTTGGTGAGTTCAAGGTTAACCCGGGGTAAAAGGGAAACCGGGTCTCCCCCTCCCCCCCAAAGACTTTTCATTGGCTCTCACTTAACCAACCCGATGCGGCCTCCCTCAGACAGCCAATCAGAGAGAAGGGGGCGGGAACAGTTGCGCGGCCGAGAGCTGTAGCGGCTCGCGAAAAATGTCGCGGCCCGGCGGGGTCTGGGGGTCCGCGGCGGCCATGGCATGCGAGCAGCCCGACAGCCTGGAAGGCTGGGTGCCGCTGCGCGAGGACCTCTTCCGGGAGCCCGAGCGACACCAGCTGCGTTTCCTGGTGGCCTGGAACGCCGCGGAGGGCCAGTTCGCCGTCACCTGTCACGACCGCACGGCGCAGCGGCGACGCGGGCCGCCGGAGGGCGGCGGCGGCGGGGGTTGCAGCTGGGCCGGGCTGCTGTCGGCCGCCGGGTTCCGGGGCGCGCACCGGCAGTTAGCGGCGCTGTGCCCGGCGCTGGAGTGCTGCTTCCCGCCGCTGCCACCCGAGCTGGACGCCGCGGGCGGCGGGGGCTGGAGCCTGGGGCGCGGGCTGTGGGCGCTCGTGTGGCCGCTCGTGTGGCCGGCGCCTGCGGACCCCGGCGACGCGGCGATGCACGAGCTCTGCCACCAGCTGGAGCGCTACCTGGGCCAGGCGGCCGACGGCTGCGGCGGCGCCGCCGTGCGCGACGTGCTCTTCCCGGCCCCGGGCGACCCAAACGACTACGAGGGCCTGCGCGAGTTCCGGGAGAGGACGATGCGCGCGCGGTTGGACGGGGCGGCCGCGCGGCTGCGCCAGGTACGCGGCGTTGACCCCGGACGGAGGGCGGGTCCCCGGGACACCGGGCGAACCGGGTGACGGTAGTGCACCTGCGCCTCGGCTGGGAGGGGGAGGCCCGAGACTTTGCAGCGGAGTAGTTTTCGTGTGTTTGTTTTCTGGGGGCGGGATCTTAGGTACCCCTAGGGTGACCTGAATTCCTCATCTTTGTCTCCCCTTCCCAAATGCTGGGGTTATCAGAGTGCGACTCCGCGCCACGCCCTGCGCGCTCTCTCTTTTTGTTTGTTTTTTTAAAACAGGGTTCATTCTGTGGTCCAGGCTGACTTTGAACTCACAGCAGTGCTCAGCCTCAGCCTCTCAAATCCTGGGGTTGCTGGCGAGCGCCACCATTAGTGGTTTAGAAAGAAGTTTGCTTGCAGATCTGAGCCAGCCTCAGTCCTTCACCTTTTCCCTGATCTTAGCGGAGCAGGATGTTGTAATGGGGAAAACCCAGAGATATTGAAAGCAAAACCGAAAACAACGCGTTCCCGTAGGAAATAAAAACATAAGCTAAATGCCAATTCCAGGTCCTCTGGGGAAGGTGAGAGGTGGGTAAAAAGCATCTTAGAGGAGGAATGGCTTTTAAAAGATAGTTTTATTGTCACTCATTAAGCAATAACTATCAAATGGAAAGCCCTTGCAAGTGAGGCTTCATTCGTCAGTTTGGAGTGGCAACCATAGAAAGGCTCTTTTGGTCCAGAAGGAGGTAGTCTGGGACACACCAATTCATTATTTGTGTGGTAAACCTAGACCCTAAAGGAAGGGAGGCATTGAGAAGTTCACTGAAAGATTTAAGGAGCGTATATGTTTTACACAGCAACATTTTCCCGAAGAAAGCCCAGAGTCAGAGCTTCATTCTGTGCACGGGCACTCCCTGGACATTTCCCGTTTCTCCTGGGTTTGTTCTCTGCAAACCTTGACCAGACGCAGCTGGGGGCAGAGAGGGGTTATTTGGTTTACAGGTTGCAGTTCATCCTCACGAAAAGGCTGGCTACTGGCTTGTTTTCTCGGGCTTGCTCAGCTGCCTGAGTCCAGGACCACCTGCCCAGACCTAGGTCCTCTTCTATCAATTTAGCAATTAGTAAAAATGCCCCACAGATGTACCCACAGCCACTCTGCTGGAGGCAGTTGTTCGCTTGAGGGTCCCTTTTCCCAGGTATGTCAGGTGAGAACCGAAGCTAATTATGACAGCCATTAGTAAGCAATGATTTTCCTATGTTTTGAGGAACGGGAGGTGTGAGAAGAATTTAGTCACATAGCAAAATATTGGTTGTTGTATATTATCTTAAGATAAATATAGAAGGACCCCTTTAAAGCTAAAACGGCTTTATAAAAGGATTCTGTTAGTGGGGTCTTTGTTTTGTGACAGGGTCTCACATATTAGTCCAGGCTGTTCTGGAACTCACTGTGTAGCCCAGGCTACCCTCAGACTGGTGATCCTCCTGCTTCAGCCTCTGAAGTGCTGGGATTATAGGCTTTTGCCACCCCACCTAGCTCAGCCGGGATCACTGTATGCTGTGTGGCTCACATACCTGCTTTCCGTGATGATCTCACTTTATAATACGAGGAAACTGCGGGAGGTTTTTTTTAGACAAGCCAGGTTTGGAACCTTAACTGATCATTTTATACCAGTCAGTGCTGGAGATTGGGTCTTGGGCATGCGAGCAAACCCGCTGCCACCGAAGCTGCCTCCTCGGCATCTTTATTTTCAGGCAGAAGCTAAGTTGCCCAGGGCGGCCTTGAACTCTCGGTAGCTCAGGCAGGCTTAGCCTCTTGCTCACCCCTCCTGTCACCCTGCACTCCAGCTTTGTAGGCCTTATTCTACTTTTCTGATATCCCATGCTTTTTAGAAACTTTCAGCTCCAGGATGAACCAGATTCAGCTCCCAAAGTGGTTGTAATTAAGGCCCGAGCCACTCACTCTTGACATTCCAAGTAGCTGAGTTATAGGTCCGTTCCACCAGCTCAGAATTTCTTAGATTCTTACCCCCTTCCACTTAATCTCTTAACGTTTGTATTTCCCCCAAGTTCAAGTTCCTTCCCAGCTATTACAATTCTAACCTAGCTCATACTATTGAGCTGCTCATGGGCATAAATCACCTGTCCATCTGCATCTTACACATGGGGTTAGAGTCCACAGAAGTGTATATAGTGTTTTTGCTTGTGTGTTTTGAGACTGGGCCTTGCTTTGTAGCTCAGGCTGACTTGGAAATAGTGATTTAGCCCAGGCAGGCTGGCCTCAAACTCAGTAAAATTCTTGCTTCAGCCTCCCAAGTGTTGGGATTATAGGCTTGAGCCATTTTACTGAGTCCTCATATTATTAAAGAGCCCCAAGACAACACTGTTGTATGAATGTGAACATAGTAGTGGTGGTATTCCATGGACAAGCCATCTTACTTACCCACGCTTGTGTTGCTGGGTTTCTTGGAGAACATTTTCATGTTTACTTAATGTTTAAAATTGATGGTTTAAAGTTGAGAATATTGGTTTTTTTTATTTGTTTTTTTTTTGTATGGTTTTAAATGCCTAGTATTATTTACACTTTTGTCTTTTCTTTTAGGTTCTTCAAGATCACGGAAAAGCCAACACCATGGTAGAGTTAATGAAAGTTTATCAAGAGGAAGATGAAGCATATCAGGAATTAGTTACCATGGCAACCATGTTCTTCCAGTATTTACTGCAGCCATTTAGAGATATGCGGGAAGTTGCGACCTCATGTAAGCTTGATATTTTGGTATGTTCCCTGATACTTTGTCTCTACCTGTCGTGTATTATCCTTCCAGTCACACACACACACACACACGTATAATTTTTATTTATTTATAGAAAGGGTCTTATGTAGCCTAGGCTGGCCTCAGATTTACCATGTAGCTAAAGCTGGCCTTAAGTGCTTGATTCTCCTGCCTCCACTTCCCAAGTGCTGGGACTATAGGCAGCGTTCTTCAGTGGTAGAACTCGTGCCAGTGTTTTTAAGGCCCTGGACATAAAACCACAAGCTACAACAGCAGCAACCAGGCCTGGTGGCACGGATCTGTAAATCTAGCCGTGCAGGAGGTAGGCTCAGGCCTGCCTGGGCAATGAGAATCAAAGCCAGCTTGGGAAACTTAGTAAGACCCAGTGTCAAAACAAAGAGTGGGCTTGGGACTGTGGCTGTGTGGTGGTCTGTTTGCTGAGCACGTGCAAGCCTTCTCCCCCAAGAGGGGAGGTTACGGATTGAAAGGAGAGAGATTACTTTGCTCATTTTATCAGTCCCCCGAGGAATCCGCAGATATGGAAGCATCGACATTGTCCCTGCTGATGGGTGGTTTGATGTGATGTGTATTTCCTTTAGCTTATTTTCTCCTGTAAGAACACATGTAGATTTCTTAGAAATGGGCCCTGAACTGTAATTCAGTAATTTAAACTTTAGTCTTTGCTGCCATTCTGACTCCATTAGGGTGATCCCGTTTAGAAAATGCATTGTTAATATTGCCTTTTGTCCAACCAGCTAGACCCAGGAGACAGCAGACAGATCCCTGCTCTGCTCCTGCACTGGGCCATCTTCGCATATGTGCTTTGGTGACCTCGGCAGGAAGTTGTTCTGTACATGCTGCTCTAACCCACGGACGGGGTTGTTCCCATCACTGTTGGGAAAGTCATGTGTGTGTGTGTGTAGCACATGTGTGGAGGTGAGAGGACAGCGTGTGTGTGTGTGTGTGTAGGTGAGAGGACAGCGTGTGTGTGTGTGTGTGTGTGTGTGTGTGTGTGTGTGTGTGTAGCGCATGTGTGGAGGTGAGAGGACAGCGTGTGTGTGTGGGGGGCGCATGTGTGGAGGTGAGAGGACAGCTTGTGGAAAATGGGTTTCCTCCTTCCGCCATGTAGGTTCCCGGGATTGAACTTGGGTCATCAGGCTTGGCAGCAAGAGCTTTTACCCCTTAGCCATCTTGCCAGCAATAATGTTAGGATACTGTTTACCCTCAGAAGAAACCTCATCCCCACAGGCAGTCATCTCTCACTTTCTCCAGCTTCATGCAGTCCCTAATCTACTTTGTCTCTGTATTTGACTGTTGTGGAAATTTTATTATTTTTATTTTTTTATCTTTGTGTATATGATGTGTGTGTATGTGCTTGTTTGTGTGTGAGCTGCTGGAGATCTCCTGTCTCCACTGCCTATTCTGGCACAACATTTATATTGTGAACACATTATTGTGTCTGGCTTTAGATAGATTCTGGAATCTACTTTAGGTAGGTTCTAGAATCCGAACTCAGGCAAGGCAAGGACTTTTCCCTGTGAGCTATCTCCCCAGTCCACAGAAATGTCACATAAAGGCGGTGGTGGCGCACACCTTTAATCCCAGCACTTGGGAGGCAGAGGCAGGCGGATCTCTGGGAGTTCCAGGCCAGCCTGGTCTACAAGAGCTAGTTCTGGGACAGGCACCAAAGCTACAGAGAAACCCTGTCTCGAAAAACCAAAAAAAAAAAGAAAAAAAAAAGAAATGTCACATAAAGTCGGGCATGGGTGTAGCATACCTTTAATCCCAGCCCTCAGGAGGCAGAGGCAGGCGGATCTCTGTGAGTTTGAGACCAACCTGGTTTACAGAGTGAGTTCCAAGACAGCCAAAGAAAGATACACAGAGAAACCCTGTCTCACAAAAAAAAAAAAGTCACGTCTGTGGAACTATACAACAGATGTGGGTTTGTGACTGCTTTCTCACTTAGCATATTTTAAGAGTTGGCCATAGCCATCGGGACCTCATTTCTTTTTATTGGCAGATAACTGTCATTATAAGAACATACTGCATCTTGCTTACCCAGTCTCCCTTGTCAGACACTTGGGTCATTTACCCTTTTTAGATATTACGATAATGCTGCCATCAACATATGTGTATGCATACCTGTGCTGCCTCCTCCCCTTTCTTTTTAAATATTTATTTATTTATTTATTATGTATACAATATTCTGCCTGTGTGTATGTTTGCAGGCCAGAAGAGGGACCAGATCTCATTACAGATGGTTGTGAGCCACCATGTGGTTGCCAGGAATTGAACTCAGGACCTTTGGAAGAGCAGGCAATGCTCTTAACCACTGAGCCATCTCTCCAGCCCAAATTTTTTTTTTAAATATTTATTTATTTGCTCCTCCCCTTTTTTGAGTCAGGATCTCAACTATAGCTCAGGCTGACCTGACACCCACTGTGTAGCTTAGGATGATCTTGAATTCACAGCAGAATTCCTACCTCAGCCTCTTGAGTGTGGGATTATACTTGACTTACATGCTTTGGTTTCTCTTGTGTATGTACTGGGAATTGGACCTGATAATGTTTATCTTTTTTTTTTTTTTTAAAGTTTAACCTTTTGAAGGCTGCCAGACTGTTTCCCAAATCAAGTGCACCGTCTTAGTGCACCTAAGTGTGGGCACTTGGTATATTTTGTTGTTTCTTTTTGAGATCAGATATTGCTATACAGCCCATATCAGCCTTGATTCATATCAGTTCTCCTGCCTCAGCCTTCCAAATGCTGGGATTACAATGTGTCACCATGCCTGCCTTCAATGCTTGTTCTATTTGTCTTTTTATCCTAGTGGGTTGGAGTGGTATCTTGTAGCACTGACTTGCATTTCTGTAACACTAACCGACACCAGCGTCACTGTCTTAAGCTTTGTAGAAGGACGCTGGATGCACAGGAGCCCCTGGTTCAGGCTGTCAGAACAGCGCACAGGCTTTTGTCCTTGCAGTTCTGTTGGCTGGGAAGTCAAAGATCAGGTGCTAGCAGACCTGGTGATGGGTACTTGCTTGCTAGTGTTTGGCTGTCTTGATGTAAAGAGCAGAGAGATATTATGCCTCTTCCTTTTTATAAGGGCATCAATCCTAATCATGAGAGCTGTATCCTCATGGCTTATTACCCTCACATTGGGGATTTAAGCTTCAATATATGAACTTCAGGGCCCACAAACATTCAGCCCATAGTTGCAAATGGCAAAATACATAGATGTCAGTATCTTTTAGGTGACCGTATTGCATTAAGTACTAAGTATTTAAGGTTCCTAAAAGGAACTACAGCAAAAGCAGCCTGAGTTCTGAGTACCAAACAGCAGACGTCTCATTCGCGCCCTGTCAGGGTTTCCCCTCCATGCCCAGAGGACAGCTTTTGTCAGTGGAGCCTGCACCGAGCCCACCAGAGCCCTCCTACTCAGCAGCCAGCTAAGCAGTAGTCTACACAGCCGCTCCCAGTTTCCTAATGGTGGTACATGACTGTTTTGTAGAAGTCCTTGAGTGAGGATGACCTGGGTCCTAAAAGGGTGCTTTCCCTGGAGAAGGAAGCCAATGAATGGACCAGACGGGCTGAAGAAGCAGTGGTTTCTATTCAAGATGTCACTGTGAATTATTTTAAGGAAACAGTAGCAGCATTAACAGGTAATACTAAAACTACTGTACTAAGATATATGTGACATTTATTTTACTGGCATTTATTTACATTGGCATGCATCATCAGTATCAGGAACCACATTTGCTGAGCACTGGGAATTCAGCAGAAGGATAAGCATGACAATCTCCAGCCTGGTGAACAAAGTCTGTGATAAGTTTGTTCAGCACATGGTAAATGGCAGGGGCAGCAAACAACCCTGAAGATGAAAAGCAGGGCTCTGAGATCCTGTGAAAGCATTGGGTCTGATTGGGGTGCTCATACAGGCCTCTGAGAGGTGTACTTGCACCATTCCTGAATAGTACATGGGAGTGGAGAGGAGTTGGGCATTTACAAGGGCTCTGTGCTTAAGAAAACTTGGCAAATAGGAGAAGGAGAACTTAAAGCATGACCATGGGCTGGGTCCCAGAAAGCATGGGGAGCTTTTTATGAGCAAGAATATTGGCCAGCTAGGCAGGGGTCACACTAGACTTAAATAGGAAACCTCATGTCTGTCAATCTTCTTGTTGCTGGGCGATGGTGGCGCACGCCTTTAATCCCAGCACTCGGGAGGCAGAGGCAGGCGGATCTCTGGGAGTTCGAGGCCAGCCTGGTCTACAAAGGGAGTTCCAGGACTGGCTCCAAAGCTACAGAGAAACCCTGTCTCGAAAAACCAAAAAAAAAAAAATCTTCTTGTTAAAGCATCATACATACATACATATGCACACACATATATACATACATGTATATATGTCATTTATGATATGTTTTTATGTATAAAATTGTGACCCTTAATATCTTTTAAAACGATTGGTAGAAGTTCCAGTTGTCTTAGTACTTCTGTTGCTGTAATAAACACCATAACCAAAGCAACTTGGGGAGGAAAGGGTTTCTTTCATCTTAAGTTTTTCACCAAGGGAAGCTAAGGCAAGAACCTAGAGGCAGGAACTGAAGCTGAGACCAGGGAGGAATGTTGCTTACTGGCTTCTCATTGCTTGCTCAAATCGCTAGCTTGAATCCTTCCTTTTTCCCTTCCTTCCTTTTTTGGTATCTTTTATTGAAAATAGATTTTCTTCTAACACAATATATCCTGATTAGTTTCCTCTTCCTCTACTCCTCTCAGTTTCTCCTCTTCTCACCTCCTGTTTGAATCCACCCCCTTTGTGTCTCTCATTAAAAAACAAACAGGCTTCTAAGGGTTAGTAATAAAATATAATAAGACAAAACAAAAACTCATACATCAGAATTGAACAAAACAACAAACAGAAGAAAAAGCCCAAGAGAAGGCACAAGAAGTAGAGACCCACTTGTTCATGCACTCAGGAATTTCAAAGAAACACTAAAATGGAAATAATAATGTATATGTGAAGGACTTGGTGCGGACCTGTGCAGGCCCTGTGCTGCTTCAGTCTCTGAGTTCCTATGTGCATCGATCGTGTTCATCTAGAGGACCTGTTCTTCTGCTGTCCTCCGTGCCCTCTGGCACTTGTACTCTGTCTCCTCCTTCACGGGGTTCCCTGAGTCCTGAGGAAGGGGTTTCATGGCGACATCCCTGTTAGGACCAAGCATTCCAAAGTCTCTCACTCTGTAGTAATGTCTGACTCTGGGTCTCTGTATTTTTTCCATCTGCTTCTCTAATGATGACTGAGCAAGGAACTGATCTATGAGTATAGCAGAATGTCCTTAGAAGTAATTTTATTACTTTTTTTGTTTTTTTCAAGTCAGAGTTCCCTATGTAGCTCTGGCCTCATTCCATAGTCCACGTCCACCTGTGGCTGCCTCCTGAGTGCTGGGATTAAAGATGTGCACCACCATGCCTGGCTACTTTTTTTTTTTTTAAGAACAGTAGTATTTGGTTTTGTCCTAGGACCTTGGGCTATCTAGTCTTAGGTTTGGTCACCCAAGCAATGTTGGATACGAGTTCCATTGTGGGCCTTAAGTCAAATCAAATACTGGTTGGTTGCTCCCACAAGCTGTGTGCTATCATTACCCTAGCATATCTTGCAGTCAGGACACCATTGTAGATCAAAGGTTTGTGGCTGGGTTGGTGTTTATATCTTTCTTATATGTAGGTGGACCTTTCTGTCCTGCCAGCCAGCTCCCAAATAACCACACAGAGACTTATTATTAATTATAAATGTTCTGCTGATAGTTTAGGCTTGTTACTAACTAACTCGTACCACTTAAATTAACCCATATTTCTTATCTACCCTCTGCCATATGGTGGTACCTTTTTTCAGCACAGCATGTTCATCTTCTACTTCTGCTGCATCTGGCTGGCAACTCCCTGCCTCTACCCTTCTTCCCAGCATCCTCTCTGCCCCCAAAATCCTGCCTACCTATTGGCCATTCAGCTTTTTATGAAACCAATTGGAGTGACAGATGTTCACAGTGTGCAGAAGGATAATTCTGCAGCACTATTGTAGCATGCAGAGTACCTTCCTGGATTTAAGACACTAGAAAATAGGGGTAAAGGCTCAGTGTAGGCACCAGTTTGACTTCTCCATTTTTGATGAGTCGTATAGGTGTTATCTTCTGTAATGGGGCCTTATCTGCCTTAGTTAGGGTTTTATTACTGTGAAGAGACACCATGACCATGACAAATCTTATAAAGGAAAACATTTAATTGGGGCTGGCTTATATACAGTTCAGAGATTTATTCCATTATCATCATGGTGGGAAGCAATAGTGGCATGAAGGTAGACATGGTGCTGGAGAAGGAGCTGAGAGTTCTACATCTGGATCTATAGGCAGCAGGAATAGACGTGCCACACTAGGCCAGGCTTGAGTGTCTGAGACCTCAAAGCCACACCTGCTCCAAGAAGGCCACACCTACTCCAACAAGACCACACCTCCTAATAGTGCCACAGGCTTTGGACCTATGGGGACCATTTTTATTTTAACCACTATACCGTCAGTTTGTGGAGAGCAACCTATAGTCTTTGCAACTGCCTGGTTGTTTGAGGATTCCCTCTGGACCCCTTTGGCCAAAAGTTCAATTAGACGTAGCCCAATCCCAGTATTGGAAGATTTATTTGATAACTTAAAGATGGCCAGTTGGGGCTATCTCCCCATTATTTGGCAACTTTATTTAGATCACCTTTCTATGTGTAAATGTTTAGGGGGCCTCTACTGGATTAGGACCCCACACTACCGCTCAGATGGCCTTAATTTTATCTCTCCCATTCCAGCGTCTCATCCATAACTAACTATTCTATTTCCTTTTCCTAATGAGATCTATTTGTCTCCTCTAGCCCTCCTTTATAAATAACCCTGGTTCTTCAGATTGTAGCTTTGTTATCATTGACTTAACAGCTAAAGTCCACATATAAGTGAATACATAATGTATTTGTTTTTTCTGGATCTGAGCTTACTCAGGATGATTTTTGTTTTGTTTTGTTTTGTTTTTGTTTTTCGAGACAGGGTTTCTCTGTGTTTTTGGAGCCTGTCCTGGAACTAGCTCTTGTAGACCAGGCTGGTGTCGAACTCACAAAGATCTGCCTGCCTCTGCCTCCCGAGTGCTGGGATTAAAGGCGTGCACCACCACCGCCCGGCCAGGACCGCCCGGCCAGGATGATTTTTTTCAAGTTCTATCCATTTGCCTACAAATTTCATGATGCCATTTTTTGTAACAGCTGAGAAATATGTATGATATGTAAATGTACCATATTCTCTTCACCCATTCTTCTGTTGAGGGACATCTAAGTTATTTCCAGTTTCTGGCTATTATGAATAGAGCAGCAACGAACATGGTTGAACCAGTGTCTGTGTGGTAGGATGAAGCCTCCTTTGGGTATAATGCCCCAAAGTGGTATGGCTGAATCTTGAGGTAGACAGATTTCCATCTTCCTGAAGAACCGTCACACTGATTTCCATAGTTCTGTACAGGTTGCACTCCCATCAGCAACGGATGAGTGTTCCTCTTACTGTACATCCTCACCAGTATCCTCAGGTGTAAAGATGAGATCTCAGAGTAGTTTTGATTTGCATTTCCCTGATGCCTAAGGATATCAAACATTTCTTTAAGTGTTTCTTGGGCATTTGGATTTTCTCTATTGAGAATTCTCTCTGTAGTCTGTGCCCATTTTTTTTAAATTGGGTTATTTGTTTTCTTGATATTTGGGTTTTTTGAGTTCTTTATATATAGTTTGGATATTTGTCCTCCATCAGATGTGCAGTTGGTGAAAATCTTTTCCCATTTTGTAGACTGATGCTTTGTCTGAATGACGGTGTCCTTTGCTTTACAGAAACTTTTCAGTTTCATGAGATCACATTTATTGATTGTTGATCTTAGTGCCTGTGTTCTGTTCAGACAGTCTTTTCCTGTGCCAATGCCTTTAAGCCTGTCTCTGCTTTCTTGTCTATCAGGTTTAGTGTATCTGTTTTATGTTGATGTCTTTGATCCATTTGATCAGAAGTTGAGTTTTGTGCAAGGTGATAAGTGTGTATCTATTTGGATTCTTCTGCATACAGTCATCCACTTTTACATACCACTTACCAAAGTAAACTCTACATTAGGTAAGCAATCTAAACTGATCTATAACCTCTAACAAAATAGAAACAGTGCTGTGGGGGTAACCCTTCTGTGCTCTGAATATATGTTGCTCTCATTGGTTGATAATAAAAGCTGCTTTGGCCTATAGCAAGGCAGAATATAGCTGGCAGGAAAGCCAAACTGAAAACGGGGGGGGGGGGGGAGGGGCGGAGTCGAAAGAGACTAGCCACCCAAGAAACAAGATGCCAGCAGACCAGTAAAAGCCATGGCTACATATCAACACATAGATTAATAGACATGGGTTAATTTAAACGTAAGAGCTAGTTAGTAATAACCCTGAACTATAGGCCAAGCAGTTTGTAATTGATATTAAGCCTTTGAATGATTATTTAGAAGCCACAGCAGGATGGGGCAGGAAAATACAAAGTCTCCCAACCAAAAAATCCCAGGGCCAGATAGTTTTAGTACAGAAGTCTACCAGGCTTTCAAAGAAGAGTTAATGCCAATTCTCCTCAAATTATTCCACAAAATAGAAATAGAAGGAACATGTCCAATTCATTTTATTTTGGTAAGTGGTATGTATTGAGAAAATTAATCGTTTCTTTTAGATTTTCAAATTTGGTGGAGTACAGTTTTTTAAAGTATTTCCTTATTGTCTGGGTTTCCTGTGTCCGTTGTATGTCCCTCTTTTGTTTCTGCTTTTGTTAATTTGGGTATTTTCTTTATGCCTTTTAATTAATTTGGATAAGGGTTTATCAATCTTACTGATTTTTCAAAAAGAACCAACTCTTTCATTTCATTGATTCTTTGTATTTTAATGTTGTTTCTGTTTTACTGATTTCAGCTAAGTTTGATTATTTCTTACTGTCCACTCCTTTTGGATGTGATTTCTTCTTTTTGTTCTAGAACTATCAGATGTGTTGTTAAGTCACTAGTGGGAGATTGCTCCAATTTTTTTCTGTTGGCATCTATTGCTATGAGCTTGCCTCTTGGAACTGCCTTCTTTGTGTCCTGTAAGTTTGGGTATGTTATGTATTAATTTTCATTCAATTCTAGAAAGTCTTTAATTTCTTAATTTCTGTCTTGACCCATTTTTCATTCAGTAGAGAGTTTGTAAGCATTCTGTTTTTGTTGTTGGTATCCAACTTTAATCCATGGTAGTCTGATGGCATACAGTGTGTTACTTCAATTTTCTTGCATCTCTTGAGTTTGTATTGGAGTATATGGTCAATTTTGGAGAAAGTTCCTTGAGCTGTGGAGAAGGTATATTCTTTTGTATTTGGGTGAAATGTTCTGTAAATAGTTGTTAGGTTCATATGGTTTATAACATCAGTTAGATCTAGCATTTCTTTTCTGTTTTTTTTAAAGATTTATTTATTTTATTTATTTATTATGTATACAACATTTTGCCTCCATGTATGCCTGCACGCCAGAGGAGGGTGCCAGGTCTCATTACAGATGGTTGTGAGCCACCATGTAACGGTTGCTGGGAATCGAACTTAGGACCTCTGGAAGAGCAGCCAGTGCTCTTAACCACTGAACCATCTCTCCAGCCCCCTAGACCTAGCATTTCTGTTTAGTTTTTCTCTGAATGACCTATATTGGTGACATTGGAGTATTGAAGTCCCCATTATCAGTGTGTGAGGGTTAATGTGTGATTTTAGCTGTAGCAGTGTTTCTTTTTTCTAAATTGATTTTTATTGAGCTCTACAGTTTTTTCTGCTCCTCTCCCTGCCTCTCCCCTACCCCTTTCAATCCTCCTCCAAGGTCCCCATGCTCCCAGTTTACTCAGGAGATCTTGTCTTTTTCAACTTCCCATGTAGATTAGATCTATGTAAGTCTCTCTTAGTGTCCACATCGTTGTCTAAATTCTCTGGGATTGTGGTTTGTAGGCTGGCTTTCTTTGCTTTATGTTTAAAAACCACCTATGAGTGAGTACATGTGATAATTGTCTTTCTGTGTCTGGGTTACCTCACTCAAAATAATGTTTTCTAGCTCCATCCATTTTCCTGCAAAATTCAAGATGTGGTTATTTTTTTTTCTGCTGAGTAGTACTCCATTGTCTAAATGTGCCACATTTTCCTTATCCATTCTTCAGTTGAGGGGTATTTAGATTGCTTCCAGGTTCTGGCTATGACAAACAAAGCTGCTGTGAACATAGTTGAGCTGCTGTGAACATAGTTGAACATAGTTGTGGCACGATTGAGCATCCTTTGGATATATACCCAAAAGTGGTATTACTGGGTCTTGAGGAAGGTAGTTCCCTTTTCCCCACAACTTCTCCAGCATAAGTTGTCATCAGTGTTTTTGATCTTGGCCATTCTTACAGGTGTGAGATGGAATCTCAGTTATTGATTTGCATGTGTTCTTACCTTGTCTACCCATCTTTTCCTCTATTTGGTGTAGCTGGGGCTGTCTGTGACTCTGGTCAGTCTTCCAGGTGCCAGTGAAGCCAAGGCTCAAATGGTTGCTCCTTGTGGTGCAGTCAGTGCCATGGTTCCAGTCACCCCGATGGTCACTCTGTTCCTGGAGGTTGCTTGGTGCTCCTGGGGTTTGCTCTGCTCCCGTGGAGTTCGCTGGCTCAGTCCAGTTTCCGTAAATGTCCCTGGTCTGGATCCATTCCTGCTCCTTTGGAGTTCACTGTCTCAGGCCTGCTCCAGCCTAGGTTGCTGGCTCAGTCTGTTTCTGTAAATGTCCTTGGTCTGGATCTTGCTCCTGTGGAGTTTGCTGTCTCGGCTTCTTTCATAGGTTTCTTTAAGGAATTTATTAATTTCCTCTTTAAGGACCTCTATCATATTCATAAAGGTTATTTTAAGGTCTTTTTGTTGTCTTTTGGCTATGTTGAATACTAAGGCCCTGCTGTGGTAGGGTTGCTGTACTCTAATGGAGACATTGTCCTGGCTGTTATTGTGTTTTTATGCTAGCATCTAGGCATCTGGGTTTGGGAAGATTGTAGTTCTAGGAGCTGATACTGGTCTTTGTTGGGTGAGGGTTTCCTTCCTTGGTTTCTGTTGCCCTCTCTGGTTCTTTGGAGAGTGTGGTGATTGTGTGTTGCCTGTTAGGAAATTCATCTAGGATCGAGACAGATGTGGCCACTGCGGGTTCCAGGTGTTTCTAGGTAGTGGGAGCTGACTGTAATAGGAATGGGCTAGGAGGGGGATGCAGGGTGCTCCCCAGAGGGAGGAAAGTCTAGTGTTCTACCAGGATTTGCTTAGCCCCTGGGAATGGGGGCAGAGAGTGAGGAGAGGCCATAGCAGGTGATCTGCTGCAGAGTGGGGATGAAACCTGGGGAAGGGACTTAGAGGAGCTGAGGAAGAGGTGAAGATCTGCAGTTAGCTCCCTGCTTCCCCGTCTGGAATGGCCTGTGGGCTCCTAGGGAGTGCCTGTTATAGTTGGGAACTGGGATAAAGGCATGATTTGGGGTGGGCTGAGAGGGAGAGTTTGGAGGGGAAGATCTGTGTGGCCCACTGGAGACAGGGTGGAGGTCGGGGAGGTTGGCTTCAGCAGGTGGTCTGCAGAGCCAGGTATGAGACTGGAGCACTGGAATTGGAGAAGAGGTGATGTGGGAATCCCCTCTGTATGCTGTGAATGTGTTTTACTGCCATTGGTTAATAAAGAAGCTGCTTCAGCCTATGGCAGGGCAGAATATTGCCAGGCTGGAAGAGATCTAGAGAGAAAGTAGGCAGAGTCAGATGCCAGTAGCTGCCAAAGGAGAAAGATGCCCAGAACCTTTATTGGTAGGCCACAGCCTTGTGGCGATACAAAGAATAATAGAAATGGGTTAAGATAAAAGCTAGCTAGGAAATCGCCTAAACTATTGGCCAAACAGTGTTGTAATTAATATAGTTTCTATGTGATTATTTGGGTCTGGGTGGCCTGGAAATGAAAGCAGTCTCTGCCTACAAAGAGGTGAAGATCTTCAGTTAGCCTACCTGCTTCCTTGGCCACAGTGGCCATGGATTCTCAGGGAGCATCTGCTGGAGCTGGGGGCTGTTTCCCTGGCTGAAGTTAAGTTTGCATTCTTACACATTTGGGGACCACATACAGGGAGGCTAGGCCCTCCTTGCCCTTGATTGTTGATATCAATCAACAGTTAAGAAAATGCCCTCCAGACATGTCCATAGGCCAGCCTGATGGAGGCAACTGCTCAATTGATCTTCTTCCCAGGGGACTCTAGCTTGCATCAAGTTGACAGAAACTAACCAGCACACCCGTTTATTAGGATCTTAATGTTGATCAGACTGTCCACACCACCCGTCAGTCACAGAAGTAGTCTGGACCAAGCTATAAAAGCAGGTGGCTGGTGAGGTGGATAATGAGCTGTTATTGGCCTGCTTTTCAGTTGAATACCTAGAGTTCCTATCAATGACCAAGCGGTGTTGAAAGGATGTTTTAGTTTGAAGAAGGGGCAACAAAGAAACAACCCAGGATTCATTAATGAGTTGTACTTCTGTTTTATTTTATTAATTACAAACTCAGGAATGCAGAAACAAATGGAGCAGGATCGGAAGAGGTTTGGCCAGGCTGCCTGGGCCACAGCCATGCCCAGACTAGAAAATCTCCAGCTCATGTTAGCACGGGAGACTCTGCAGCTGATGCGAGCCAAAGAACTGTGTCTCAGCCACAGGCGAGCCGAAATCCAGAGGAAGGTAAGACAGACAAACACAACCCTCTAAAGGCATGTTGCCCTTTCCTCCTAGGCGTTGGTAACGAGCTCCCTTTGTGTTTTCCAGCACAGGCTTCCAGTAGATATGTTCTCAAGATGTTTCTGAATATAGCCCAGGACTTGCTTGTAACACTGAGTTTAGGATTGAAGTGGGAGATTTATTTTAAAAACCAGTCCAGCAAAGCTGGGCGGTGGTGGCGCACGCCTTTAATCCCAGCACTTGGGAGGCAGAGGCAGGTGGATCTCTGTGAGTTCGAGACCAGCCTGGTCTACAGAGCTAGTTCCAGGACAGGCTCCAAAACCACAGAGAAACCCTGTCTCGAAAACCCCCCCAAAAAAAAAAAAACCAGTCCAGCAGTATGTTCAGTAAATACTCCTGTACACACACACGTGTGTGTATCTGCATGCCTCTGCTTGTGAACAGTGTGACAGTGTCCTAGAGCCAACATCTTGCATACAGGTGCTAAACATGTATCCCACCACTGAGCCCCAGCCCATCGTAGCTAAACAAGGGCTCCACTATGTCTTAATCTAAGTGGCTCTTCATAGGCTCCTAGTCAGGTAAGAATTTCCATAGTCTTGGGACTTCAGAGCAGAATCTTGTCAGTAGCTGCTTGTAAGAAGATGCCATAGTTGGGCTGACTACAAAGATACTTAATGATTCCTCACAGCTCTGGAGATAGACACCGAAGATTGAGGGCTCTCTTCCTGGCTGTGGCCATCCTTGCTGTGTGCTCACAGCCTCTCCTGTCCATGAGAGGAAGCACCACTAAGAGCCTTCCCACCACAGGGTCCCACCCCTCAACCTCATCAGACCTATCACCTCCAAAGGCCCCTTCAGTATTGCCACACTGGTGCTTAAGAGTGCTAACATTTAATGTTTCTAGACCGCAAATGTGTTGCCTTGATTTAAGGTGGAGTGTATGTAGAGCACACTGAATGCATTCGAGTTTGTCTCTTGAGATGTGAGTGCTTTGTCTGACTCCTTCCTTAGAGTTGGAAGAGCAGAACAAGGCCAGGGTGCTTACTATGCTAATCATGTATTCCTCTCTGCACACAACCAGGTGGAGGAACTTCCAGTCCAGGGAAAGACCATAGATGCTGTAGATGAGCTGGAAATACAGTATTACGAGATTCAGCTGGAATTGTATGAGGTTAAACTTGAGATCCTGAGAAGTGAGGAGACGATCCTTGTCACACGGTTGGACTCTGTTAAGAGACTTATAAAAGGTAACATTCACGTTTATGTCAGAATGAAATGTCGAGTCACATGTTTGAGGACATGTAGACCAATTATCAATTTAGTCTTATGAATGACCTGCTACAGCTACTGCCTGTTTTTAGTTTCTCTTTAGGATGTTTATTGTTCGACAGTATATTCAATACTCTATCAAGTTACCTCATTTTTACCTAATATACAATAGACTCATTTAAGTATAATAATTTTGAAAACTATGAATTTTAATGGCCACATAGTGTCCGTTTTCCAGGCATACTGTGGTTTATGGTCTCTCCCTATCTTGAACATTGGTGCAGCAGAAAATCTTTTTTGTACATGTCCTGTCCACAGATTCCTGATGATAATTTATGAGAATATCTAAATTATGAGATAAATATTTAAAAATAGAATGGTTGGGTTAAGGGCAATGCTTACTAACACTTTAATATGTAGCTACCAAAAAGGCTAGGGTAGAAATTTGAAATACATCTATCTTCCTCTTCCCTCTATTATTTCTCTCTTCTGAGTTTCATAATAGCCCGTAGAGAGGCTGCACAGAAGGGCGCCCAGCAGCAGATGAGGGCCTTCCGTGTCCATGCTGTTCTCTTTGCACCCCAGACACTTGGGGGAGAAGATGGCACCACAGCCTTTGTTTACTTCATTATAATTGATAATGAAAACAGTTTAATAATTTAATGGCTATTTTTCTTTGAGATGTTGCCTTTTCTTTTCTCCCCCATTTTTCTCTTCTTTTTGGGGTTTTGAGACAGGGTCTTGCCATGTAGTTGTAGCTGGCCTCAAGCCCACTGCAGCCTCCTTCCTCAGCCCTGAGGGTCGGGTCTCAGATGTGCACCACCACACCGCACACCTTTACACTTTATAACCCAGTTTATACACGCGTGTCCTGTGCTTTGCTCGTGTTCACACCCCACTACCCTTGGTTGTTACCTACCCTGTGTCTCCTTTCTCTCCCAGTAGTTTGTAGTTCTCCTGCTGTTGTATACACACACACACGCGTGCACACACACGTTACTGATGGGTTCATGTAATTGACAGCCTGGACTCTGCATTGCTCTGTGGTCAATGATGGCCTAAATCCTCGGTCTTCACTTCCCAGGTGCTGGGCTGTAGGTGGCGCCACCATGCCCTGCTTTACTACTGTCCCCAGTCATGCCAGCCGTATCTTCTATCTTAGAATCCTTTCCACACTACAGATTGTATTCAGTTGTTGGTCATACTATTCTCCCCAAATTGGTCCCAATCATTGATTTTTGTTTGTTTGTTTGTTTTTTGAGACAGGATTTTGCTGTAGCTTTGGAGCTTGTCCTGGAATTAGCTCTTGTAGACCAGGCTGGTCTCAAACTCAGAGATCTGTCTGCCTCTCGAGTGCTGGGTTTAAAGGCATGTGCCATCTCTGCCCAGCCCGATCATTGATTTTTTTAAAAAACTGGAGGCCCTGAGCCTTCTGACCACAGTGGGTTGGTCGGAGGCATCCTGGTGTGGGCTCTGCACTCCTGTGTTACCCCCGGGACCCTGCTGCTCCACGTCCTCTGATGCTCTCACTTCTTTATTCTTCCAGATGAAGCTTAGAATCACTTTGGCAACTTCTAACAAACAAAACTCACTGGACATTTGATTGGGATTGTGCTTAAAATTAGTACTTGGGGAGAATGGTCATCTTGCAGTTTTGATTCCTCCTACCCAAGATCATGGTAGGTCCCTCCATATCTTCATTCAGTCTCTCTCTCCAGGCCCCTTCAAGTTTAATGATCCTCACACATGGCCTCAGCATTTGGTTGGTTTAATCTTGATATCCAAAACCTTTGCAGCTCTTTTCAGTTGTGAACATTTTATACATTTAGGGGAACTTTTACTTTTCAGTAGTTAACCTGGAAGGGTGTTTTCCTTCGGGATGGGACTCTGGTTTGGGGAGGACATAGAAAACTTTGTAGTCTATGTGCTTCTGCAGGGTTCGGGGTTGTTACAGGCATGGTTTTTAAAAATGACTTCATTCGCTAGGGAAGGAGGCTCTCTCTCTCTCTCTCTCTCTCTCTCTCTCTCTCTCTCTCTCTCTCACACTCACACACACACACACACACACACACACGGGTGCAAAGAGATGTTTATCACCATGAACACGGGGACATTCTGAGAATGCTTGAACTAGTGGATACTATGTGGCCATTAAAATGCTTTTTCCAGCACATGGAACATGTCTGGTAGAAAACTGTCACTGTATGCAGCTATGTAAGAAGTGTGCATATGTAATTCTAATGCTGTTTTCCTCTACAAGATGTAATACAGCTAGTCTTTCTTTACATTTAAAGACAGTTTTTGAATTATTTTCTTATAGTAAGACATTCCTAAGAAAACCACTAATCTGTTTAGAGAAACAGGATGAAGTGATCTACTACGACCCCTGTGAAAGTCCCGAGGAGCTGAAGAGCCTGGCGTACGGCCCGGAGCTGCACCCTGGCGAGAACGGGGAGCTGAGCGCACTAAGACAGCAGTGCCAGCGGCTGGAGGCTCAGCGGGGCCGCATCTCTGCCAGGAGGGCCCGCCTCAGGAACAGAAAGGTACGCTCCACGAGCTGGCCTCCTTCCTTCTAGGCTTTCACTTTAATGGGAGGGTAAAGGGCACAGGGCATTGAAAAGGTTTACCTACACCATGACTAATGTTCTTTGTATATTTGTCTCCGTGGCTAGAGCCAAATATATATATATTTGATTTTTAATGAGCTCTCCATTTTTCTCTGTTCCCCTCCCTGCCTCTCCCCTCCCCTTAAACACTCCTCCAAGGTCCCCATTTTAAAATGCTAAAAAAAAAATTGAGATTTAAGTTTTTACCATAATATCTAGATTTTTAATTAGTTCATTTGGTAATTATTTATTGAATTCCTACTCTGTGCATAGTAGTTTTATAATCAGAATAAGGGTGGGGGCCTCGGAAGAGCGCTTATGGCAGGAGCCTGAGAACCTCACTTCATCCCCATAACCATGGGGGAGGAAAGCCGACACCCGAAGTTACCCTCTGACCTCTGCCCATGCATATTAATAAAACAAAACGGGGGGAGTGTGGTGTGGCACTGCTGGTTCAGGCCTGAAATCCTAGCTACCTGAGAGGCTGAGGCAAGCTTGAGGCCAGTCTGTGTAACTTATGGAGACCTTGTTTCCAGTGAGGAAATAAGCAATGGCTGCAGCTGTAGTTCAGCAGTAGAAGCTTGACTGGCGTGCATACGGTTCTTGGTTCAATCCCCGGTGCCACAAAATAAAATAAACTTACTACACTAGGGAGAAACTAATAATCACCTGTACAGGATAAATTTTAAGCTAAATTATAGATAATGAAAATGAAGCCAGTCACAGATGCAACGTTCGTCTTACTTTAGACCTTATGTTTCGTGAAACAAAACTTAAAAAACAAAACCCAAAGATTTGTGGGTTTTTTCCTTTTCTTCTTTGTGTTTTTTGTTTTTTTGTTACTTGAGACGGGTTTCTCTGTGGAGCCCTGACTGTCCTGGAACTCACTATGTAGACCAGACTGGCCTTATACTTAAAGATGTCTGCTTCTGCCTCCCAAGTGCTGGGATTAAAGGTGTGCACTACTACTGCCTGGCTTGTTTTCTTTTTTTTTAATTAAAAAAAAAGCTTTTTATACAATATATTTTGATCCCCATGCTCCTCCTAGATCCTCCCCACCTCCCTACCCAATTTTATGTTCTTTCTCTTAAAGAACAGAACAAAATAAAAAATGAAAAGCAAACAAGCAAAAGACCAATAAAGTAAAAAAAAAAAAGCAAAAACAAAGTAGAATGAAACTCATTTGCTCCCTTAATTCTAAAACAAGATAATTACATAAAAACACTGAGAAATAATAATTTTTTTCAGTAGAAGAGAAAGTTCCTATACTTCATTAATTGCTCATATTTATTGTGCTTTATTATTGGAATTATTTTTTTGCCATTTGGGATTGTTTATTAGGCCAGTGCTCTGCCAGTGAGCTATATATCCCAGCCCCAACCTGCTTTGTTTTGAGGCTGCCTGCTGGCCTCCGCTCAGTGGCTTGAATTACAGATGCCCAGCTGTGCCTTCCATGCAAACGTTAACTTCCGGGAACAGTCTTTGCAGGTCTGTGCTCCAGAGCTGTAGTCTCTGGGTTAGGGGCTGTTCTTCAGATGGTCTGACAACTTACAGGCTGTTGCCCTTTGCCCCACACTTAAGAAAGCCCAAGCTAGGGCCATGTGGTTCAGCCCCCCAGTTCAGTGCTACTGTAGTTGGTTGGATGGATGCTCGTCTGTCAGGACAGTGTCCTCTAGACCGTCACTGGTTCTCAACCTTCCCAATGCTGGGACCCTTTAATACAGTTCCTCATGATGTGGTGACTCCAACCATAAAATTATTTTTCTTGCTACTTTGTAATTGTAATTTTGCTACTGTTATGAATCATAATGTAAATATCTATTTTCCAATGATCTTAGGTGACCCCTGTGAAAGGGTCATTTGACCCCAAAAGGGTTGCAACCCACAGGTTGAGAACACTGTCTTAAACTGAACTGGAGCATTGGCCATCAACCTGCGGGTGGTGTCCCTTCCTCTGCAGCCCGGCAGCTCTCCACTGGGTTGGAAAACACTTGGCTAACAGAGTGGAGGCTGAAGTCCCGTTTCAGACGCCACTGTCGGTGGGAATCACAGCCTGGCCACTTTCAAGGGCAAAATGCCAACTTCTTTAAGATTTAGTTTTTTTATGTTTGTGCATGTGTGTCTGCATGCATGTATGTGCACGTGGACGCAGATGAACACTCGGTCATGTTAGCGTTACTGCTCTTGGGTCATGAGGAGTGGTTGAGCAAGGGAGAAGTACACTTTTTAATGTAGTTCCCAAGTATTTCTAGGTGGGCTACCATTTTATAGATATGTTTGGGGATATAATTAGTATTTATAACATGGGGAAGTGGGTTAAACAGCTGCATTAGGACGGATTTGTGAGATGGTTGCCCTATGAAGGCATCCACTGCCGAGCATGATGACCAGGACCCACGTGACATAAGGAGAAAACAGACTCCAGCAAGTTGTCCCCTGACCTCTTGGTGTGCACTATGGCATGTGCCCCCCCCCCCCCAAACAAAGTAATGAAACAGATGGCTGAGACACTTCATCTCTCAAAGCACTCTGCTGGGAACAGGTGACACCTGTGGGCAGTCCTCGTCACATAACTGTAGGGAAGGACCTGCTATTGACCCTCTTTGGAAACTGAATACCTTACATGTTAGTAAAAATGCAGTGTTTCCAACTCTACTCCAGCCCATATTTTACTAAAAAACCATGTATGTGACTTGTGTTATCTGCCCAGGATCACTGCCAAGAAAATCATCGGCTCAGACTGCAGCAGGCTAAACAAAGTGTGAGCCGTTTTCACCAGCACCACAGTATTCAGATGGTGAGTACCTGATGCTGGGTCAGCCTGTGGAACTACACAGCCAGGACCAATGAGGGTGGGCCTCCTTTCCTTGTGCATACATACATGACGAACCCTGCGCCTTTACAAGAATGTGTTTGTTTACATACAGAAAAGAGACAAAATAAAAGAAGAGGAGCAAAAGAAAAAAGAGTGGATAAGCCATGAACGCCAGAAGACACTTGAGCGACTAAAAGCGTATAGGGAGGTAAGTTCTAGAAAGACTCACTTACTGTCATCTGGGGAGATGAGCCTCACCCACCCTAGAAAAGAGTAATGTATTATGAACAGATAACAGAAATTCTTTAAAAGATTTACTTTAGTATGTATACAGTGTTCTATCTGCATGCGTGCCTTCACTCCAGAAGAGTGTATCAAATCTCATAGATGGTTGTGAGCCACCATGTGGTTGCTAGGAACTGAACCCAGGACCTCTGGGAGAGCAGTGCTCTTAATCTCTGAGCCATCTTTCCAACCTGATAACATAGAATTTTAAAAAATGCTATTATTGATAAAGAACAAAAATTAGGGAAGCCACAATGTGAACCCACTGCCAGCTTTTCTTTTCTTTGGATTGAGGTAGGTTCTTAGATATACCCTATAGCTGCTGTTCTTTTGCTGTGAAGAGACAGCCCTACCAAGGCTGTTGACACCCTTTGGTGTCACTACCAAGGCTTATAAAGGAAAGCATTTAACTGGGGGCTTGGTTACACTTTTTTCATGGGCTAGGCCATTGTCATCATGGCTGCCGCTGGCAGCTCAAAGCCTCCCTCCAGCGACACACCTACTCCTTCCTAAACACTCGCTCCAGCATTCAAATAGGTGAGTCATGCTTTTCAAACCATGACTCCCAGAGTAGCCCAGAATTCAATCCTGCATTGGTCCCCAACTGCTATCTATACTGGTGTGTGCTACTTGCCTGGTTACAGCTGCTGTTGTTGATATCACAACATATCTGGGCCCCTGCTCTCTTTTCTGAATGCTCTGAACTGCCTTCAGTCTCAGCTGGCTTCTCCATTTTTATTTTTAGTGTGTCGGTGTAAGCACACACATGCCTGTGGAGGTCAGAGGTCAGCCTCAGGTGGCCATTCTTCAGGAGCTCTCTACCTTGGTTTTTGAGACAGGATGTCTCATTGGCCTGGTACTCACCAAGTAGGCCATGCTGACTGGCCAGCAAGCTCCAGGAGCTGCACAGCCTCCCCCCTCAGCTCTGGGGGTTGGACACAGGTTCTCTTGTTTGCACAAGCACCTTACCTAGCTTTCTTTTTCTTTTTAACAAATGTCTAACTATCGCTGTGGAGGAAGCAGGGGCAGCTGCAACCCTAGGGCTCTGCTGAGGCCAAGGTTAAGAGCATTGCCTGCTCTTCCAGAGGTCCTGAGTTCAATTCCCAGCAACCACATGGTGGCTCACAACCATCTGTAATGGGGTCTGGTGCCCTCTTCTGGCCTGCAGGCATATGCACAGACAGAATATTGTATACATAATAAATAAATAAATATTAAAAAAAAAGAGAGGTTAAGTATTATATGGTCACTTAGTTGAACACTATAGATGTGGGTTGTTTTTTTTTCCTGTTTGTCTTTTGTTTTTGTTTTTGTTTTTTTTTTTTTTTGAAAAAGATAGGGCTTCACTGTGGCCCAGGGTGGTCCCCACCTCAAGGCAGCACGACTGGTGCTCCCGCTGCCACGTGGGCAGTGCTCCTTGAGCTTGTGAAAACAGGCTCGGCAGCGTGGGTTGTGTGGGCGGCCAGAGTTCTTGTGATAGGATGCCCCGTGCACAGGGCACGTCTGTGGAGGTGCACCATTTTGATGCCCCACATTGTGGCAAGTCTCTCACTAGCTTTTCATCCTCAGAGGTGTCCAGCTCCTCATTCCGCACTGAAAACGACCTGCTCAGAACCCAGGGTGCCAAACCTGTCAGGTGGACGCTCTCGGAAGAGGTCCTCAACAGCTCATCACAAAACAGATCATCCTGCCTCTAGCAAAAACGGAAGTGTTGCTTCCCCCTTACCTGAAGCTAATAGGAAAACCCCGGAACATCAAGACGCCGGTGGCAGCATCCCTCTTCAGGTTTTTGTTCCAGCTGGTGACCAGACACTGTCCCGATTCAGTGAGGATCTGTCACTACCACCACAGCCACCGCCTCCTCCACCACCACCCCCTCCTCCTCCTCCACCACTTCCTCTCCCTACTCTGTCCTCTTTTCAAGCCACCACTCATCAGAATTTGGGACTGAGGACTTCAGCAACAGAGGCCCAGCCACTGTCTCTAGCGTGCGAGGCGGCTGCTGAAAGACCATGCGATTGTCTGGACAGCTTCCAGCGTACAGGTAATTCACTACGGTCCTGCTCTTGCTCCCTGTGGGTTCTCATGCTGCTGAAGTCTCAGTTTCAATTTAGAATCTTTTTCAAAATTCTCTTGTTTCAAAATACCCCGCATTTGTTGCCGTGGTATTACTCCTATTATGACTGTTGTAGGTGAGATTGAATTTGACATGCTAACGAGCCTGAAAACACACCTCTGCATTTGCTGCTTGTACAGTGTGACACCCCTAAGCTGTTAAAGAGTCAGTCTACTTCAGCCTGCCCCCACTTCAGCATGGATTTGAGTTCAGCCAGTGTTTCTCAATACAGCTTTAAATGGTGTTTGTTACACCTCTGAGTCATCCACAGAACTAAGTGTTGAATTTAATCGAGAATACTGGAAAATTGGGCCAGCTTTTCTCTTCATACTGAATACACTCACGTTTTTGTTTAGTGAGGGCCACAGTTCTCATGCATAATTCTAATTGTGGCTTCAGACATTGGCCTTTGGGGAAACTGGCCTAAACCTGCCAAGACTCAAAGCCTGCTGCTTAGGAGGGTTGTCTTAGATAAACCCTGGTAAAATGCTATGCTCTGGCTGAGTATGTTGCTCCACCTAGAACACACAATTCCTGGGATAGGGATGAGCATGAAGCCCATGGAACGTACATGCTGCTTTTGGTTAATTGAGCGCTCTGCTTATTTTGAGTTCAGGCCTTCATCATGCCCAGAACAGGCTGTGAAGGAAAACGCCTGCAGGTTTAGGTGGCAGGCAGCCCATCGGTAGGGCTTGCAGTACCATGCAACGAAGAGCGATTTCCTGTTTGCCCAGATTCGAGTTTAGATGCAGGAGTATTCTCAGCTTAGGTTGAATGCACAGTTTCGGGAGAGGCTCTGATCTACTCACACTGTATAGCACCGCAGAGTAAGAAGGGTGGACTTGATTATGGAACTTGCCTAAGCAGTTCTCAGTGGGGTTGTAATCAGGTGAGGCGTTGAGTCCAGAATGGAGGAGACTAGTTAGCCATCACCCAGCTCTTCAGTCCCCAACCAGAAATGACCATTAATCCTGAAGGCTTACCTGGTAGACGTCTAAGTTAGTGGCTGTGTTCATGCCCTGTGTCTGACAAGCAAGGAAAGGTTTTACCCTCAGGGTCTCAGAGTTGTAAAAACAGCTCCTCACTACTATCTTAGAACTTTGAGCTAATTTGTGTTTTGACAGCATTTCACACTCTCAGAAATAGAGCCCTTAGCCACCTCAGGTAAGGTGGGTGGAATTAAACACGCTGTGCAGGAAATGCGCCAGCGCCTCCCTTTGGGCTCACAGAGTGGCTGATAAGTATAACACTTCCAGCCTTTGTGTGGGAACTCTGAGTGACTGTTGTCAGGGTGAGTCATTACTGACTCACCACCAAGACTAGTAGAGAATGCAGGGCACATTTTCAGGATGTTTGGTGGGAAAGGAAATGGAGGAGAGACAACTGAGAGGAAGCCAGGTCTCACCCAGTGATGGGCTGTTCCACTGTAGGGTGTCTGAAGTCATTTCAACAAAACTCGGGATGGCTGTGGCTCTGAGCTACAGTGCATTTGAAGAAGGGGTGGTAAACTGATTGATGTGGGATCATGGTGCTGCTGACAGCTGACCAGCGTCCTGTCAATGGGCCGCTGCACTGTGGGTTTATTAAATCATGGCAGGAACCGATGTGTGTCCTGGAAACCTGGTTCTTCACTATACTTGTCTGCTTAATTTCAGACTCTATGTATGATGTGTTGGCCTGCATACGGCAGGGCAAGGCTTCTCTCCGGAAAGTAGAAACGCCCTCCTTGTCCCCTCCTCGCACCTCAGTCAATGAACAAGTTCTGGCGGCCATCAGGCAGGGGGTGCAGCTGAAGAAAGTCCACCCAGACGCAGGAGCGAAACCCAGCAAGACGAGTACCAGCGACCTGGAGAGGAGCATCAAGGCAGCCCTGGAAAGAATCAAGAAAGTGTCTGCTGACTCAGACGACAGTGATGAGCAGAACCCTGGCGCTTGGGACCACTAGGGCCTCCGGGTGACAAAGGCAGACATGTCCATAAATGTCCAAAAAGCTAGACCAGCAAGGCTTCCCTGAGAAACTGCTCTGTAGCTTAACACTGGGGAGAAGAGTGGAGGCGTGGTGGCAGTACTGTTCCCACGGCCAGCCTACCCACCTGTGGGCAGTCACAATGTCCACTCTAGAGGCACTGTCTGAGCTGGAGGTGCAGCCCTGTGGTGTATACATTAGACAATGTACTTCCATGTGCTTGGACACTGGTTCTTCAGACTTAAAGGCTTGAATGTGAACATGATTTTAGCAATAATCCAAATAAATTATATTCCAGAATTACTTTAAATATTTAAATAAAATTTATTTTGTGTATCAGCACTACAGAAACTCATAATAAACAGTATTTATAATGTATCTGTGTCATGAGGAAATGGTCTCTGGGCCACTATGAAAGCAAAGTTCTTTCTGCCTTGGTGGGTTGGAAACTGCCCAGGATTTCAGCTCAGCATTTAGTTGAGCAAGTGCTGAGGGCACCGGAACAGCATTGCTCACCTCGGACTGGTCAGGAATGGGGAGGGGACCAACACCAAGCGGCCTAGTCACTGCTCAGACTGCCCAGGTATCCTTTAACCTCATCACCCCAACTCTCAGGACATCAACCCTGAATTTCTGCCAAACAAAACAGACCCACATTTCCTGTTTCTCACCTTCAGCATTCTGTCTGGTCAGCACCGGCCTGGCATGGTTGGGAGGCATCCAAACCCTTGAGCAGCTGCTCTTGGACCTGCCTCTGGCCACTGCCAGGCTAGCCATGGATCTGCCACCTGTCACCTATCCCCAGAGCTAACACTGCTGGGGGCACTTACTGGCCAGTCTGGCTTTGGCATCTGGTGTGGGGAGCGTGCACCGGCTCTGTACCGCTCCCTCACAGGTCCAGGGGTGTGTGTGGCAGGGCAGTGTAGGCTGCTGGGCATGAAATGGCTTTGCCCCAGGCCGCCTTTCTCACCACAGGCAGAAAACTGGTAGAACCACAACACTGCAGGCCTTTACTTACCTTTCGGGGAGTTTTAGGTTTTCATTCTGTATTGCAATTTGAGTGTTGTAAGGGGCCAGGACACTTCATCAGGTTTGGATAACTCAAGTTTGTCAAAAGTTTGCTTTTTTGTCAACGGTTTTGGGGGCTCTTCAAAGGCGAGTTCTCCCTAAGTCTGTGATCCAATCGTGTCTTTAGCATTGTAAAACGTTTTGAACTTTCATTTCGGTCTCGTTTCTCCCTTACCTGCTCTTCTTTCAGCTCAGCCCTCAGCATACTCTGACTTCTGGGGTTCGGGATCATGGAAGGGGACAGTGAGTCCTCTGGTCTTGACTCCAAACCTCCCAATGTGCCCTCTTGAGTGCTGCCCATTGGTTTGTGCCTCCTGACGTAGTCTTCTGGATTTTCAACCCACACAAGGTGAAAGCCAGCCCTGCAGCCTGGCTGCGGGCCCCTGGGCATCTCCCTTTCCTACCGCAGGCTTTGATCTTATGTCCTCAGACTGCTTGCCCCTATTTCCCATAGTGTTGCTCTGAAGCTTAAATGATTGGAATTGTGTGCACGCACACACACCACACTTCTTCATCTAGGCAAACTCAGACATATTCTTCTGTCCCAATTCCATTGCTACCTCCTCTCTGGGATCTTCCCTGCTTCCTTCCCTCACATGACCAATGAGCCTTCTTCTAGACATCAGTGTTGTTACCTCGCCCATGGTGCTATTACCCATGGGCTGGGGACATTGAGCTTAGTTGGTAGAATGCTTGCCAAACATGGATGAAGCCCTAAATTCAGTTCCTAGCATAGCATAGAGGCAGGCTTCGTGGTGCACACCTGTAATTCTAGCACGTATTGGCAGGAAGTCCGGCGTTACCGTCTTCCCTGGCTGCGTCCTAAGCTCAGGCAAGCCTAGGATGCTGAAGACCCAGCCCCGGAGATAAACAAATGGATAGTCTAGTGGGCAGTGTTCATACCTGGCTGTTGGAGATGGATCCAGTCCTGAGGAGGCCATACACACTGGCAGCATTCTCTGTTCTTGCTAGAGCAGATTGAGCTGTACCAATCAAGTGGATTTGTTCATTTGAATATTCATTTGCATCTGAAATCAAATAACTCGTGTCAGGAGCTAGAATGAAAAGGTTTTGATTCATCACCGCGTATTCTGTGAAACCACATTGACTGGATTTGTTCTTACCCTTTAGGCTTGTAAATTCATGGGAATGTCCAGTTTTCTGTTGCTGCTCTAACAAACCACTACAAATGCAGTGGCTTAAAACTGCACACTATTTAGACTTGGGATCTCATATAGCCCAGGCTGGTCTTGAACTCCTGACCGGCTGCCTTTACCTCCCAACCACTAGGATTACAGACAGGCACATGCCATTATGCCTCTCCACACACAAACTCTTTCACTGGGTTCTGCTGGGCAGCAGTCTGACATGGCTCTTTCGGGCTAAAAATCAAGGTTTCAGTAGGTGCTTTCCAAAGGTGCCCAGGGAAAGCCATTCCCTCTCCTTGCCTACTTCCTGGAAGTTGCTTGTGTTCCTTTGCTGTGGCCCCTTCCTATCTCCAAAGCAGCAGTGTGTGGCTTCCTATAAGAACTCACGGGATTATACAGGATCCATCCAGACAGTACAGGTAACACCCACCTGAAGGTCCCTTTTGCCGAAAAATGCGGAAAAAATGTGAGCCAATTCAACCTTGTCTGAAGGTCAGAGAGTCTGAACTTACCCAAAGTTGTTAACGAGTATGGCTACACACCCCGAGACAGGGTTGTGGACATTAAGACACAGGTAGGTCCGCCCAACCCTGCACACTTCTGCTCCTCCTTTTGAAATAGGAGGTTTGACCTAGGGAGTGGCTGCCGGCAGGATACTTGGTCTAGGGTGTTTTCACTGCCCAAGCAACATCTGCTTTACTCAGGAAGTAATGTCTGGATGTCTCAAAGTATTGGAGCAAGTAACTGTTCTGGTTGTCCTTTGCATCACGTTAAAGCAGTCTTTGGCCTTCTCCCCTTTTGTATTGGGGTATAAAAGCGTAAGGAAAATAACCATGGACAGACTCAGAACTCAGTCTGCAGGAGGCACTGAGTAACCCTCCCAGTACTAGCCTACACCTCTGTGTTTCTTATCTCTGTTCCTCCTGCCTAACTTTTCTAATCCTCACACCCCCACCCTGGAATGTTTTGTTGAAGCTGGTCTAACAGTCACAGGTTCCTCTTTGGGGCCATTGTTTTATCTAAGGCCGGTTGCCAGGCAATTCCCAGAGGCCTTCCTTTAGGACCCAGGCTGCTCTGAGACCATCCTTAGGAACACTAACATCCGGGATTCAGGATGGCTCAGTAAGAGCACGTGCTCTTACAGGCCACATGGATTTGGTTCCTCTTGAGCAGCTCACACCCAGCTGTAACATTAGCTCCAGGGATCTGACACTCTCTTCTGCCTCCCATCGTCACCGTATGCACACAACACACAAAAACTCACACAGGCACGCATGCATGCATGCACGCACGCACACACACACACGCACACACACACACACACACACACACACACACACCCCCATTAAGGGTTAGCATCAGGTGAGATGACTCGGTGGACAAAGACATGCCACTAAGCTTGAAAGCCAACCCCTGGGACCACATATACGAGATCATAACAGGACAACATACCTTGCAAGTTAACCGGAGACCAGAACAGGAACAACGTACCTTGCAGGTTAAAGTTTGTTTGCAGTTTAGACAGTAAAGCTCCTGCTCGTCCTGCATGAAGTCCTTGCAAGTTAAGGTTTCTATTTGTAATTAAGTTCCTGGCTCTGTGGTGGTGATGCACACCTCTAATCCCAGGACTCGAGAGGCAGAGGCAGGTAGATCTCTGAGTTCGAGGCCAGCCTGGTCTCGAAAGTTCTAAGACAGCCAGAGCAGTTAGACAGAGAAACCCTGTCTTGAGAAACAAAGTTTCTGTTAGTTAGATAAGGTGTAAATTGCAAAACATGTTTTTCAACCTGTCTTAAATTTGCAAGCCCCATTCACAGGATGCGCATCCTCACCCCTGTTCCTCCCCTTTCTTTGTGCTTCTCGAACAATGTGTAACAGCTGATTCTCTCACTCCCGTGAGCACTTCACCCCTCCTATAAAAGGAACTTCGAGAGGCCAGCAGGGGCTGCTCTCTCAAATCCCAACTGGCCAGTCCTGGAGCACCCTCAAATACAGTTTCTCTTACTTGGACAATCGTATGTTTGTTCTTTTCTCCTCAAGAGTCTCAGGTTGAAGATGCGGAAGGAAAAAGTCACCTGCTGCAAGCTGTCCTCGGAGCTCCACACACTTTGGGAGAGTCACGAAAATAGATGAAAACACAGACAATTATTAATAAAATACTAACACCACCCACAAAAGTCACTGGATTGAGGTCAAGACCAGCCTTGGATACACAAAACTGTCTAAACAAAATCACTTCCAGTTCTATATGGTAAGGTATTCATAGCAAGAGCATGGTTGGACATCATGGGACCTTTAGTCTGGGCCTAAGAGGAGTGGAACTGGAACAGAGAACATTCCAGGGTTCGGAGACAACATGAATAAAGGACATAGAGAACATGCAGCAGCCAGACCTCTTCTTGGGGGAGAAGAGCCAATAAGAGAGATGGCTCAGTGATTAAGAACACTGGCTGCTCTTCCAAAGGTCCTGAGTTCAATTCCCAGCAACCACACAGCCACATGGCCACTCACAACCATCTGTAATGAGATCTGCTGCCCTCTTCTGGTCTGAAGGCATGCATGCAGACAGAACACTGCATACATAATAAATAAATCTTGAGGGGAGGGGAGGGGAAGGGAGGGGTCTGGAAGCTGTTCTAACTCCAGGGTTTTGCAAGAAATTTCTGGCAGCTTTGTGTGAGAGCAACCAGGACTCCTTTTGCTAATGGGTGATTTGATGTCCCAGGGCAAACACTCATCTGGTTTATGGAACAGACCCTTTCTTACCATTAGGCACCACAACCTGAAGCCTGGCAGAAGATGCCTTAGAGAGGGCCCTGGAAGCCAAGGGCACAGAGGCACTGTGGTTGCAGCACAGGGCATCTGAGCAGGTCCCACGTTCCCGTGTGTGCATGGGGGGGGGGGGGTGTGCATTGCTGGGATTGGGCAGAAGACATTTCTGCAGTACGGGCTGCTTCCCACATGCCCCCTCCCCAAACAACCCAGGGAAGATGTAAGCCCTCCCCAAACCATCAAAGACCCACCTTGGGAGAAAGACAGAACCCAGAATTGCACGAGCCTGGTGCAATACGGCTTAAAATAAAAACTAAATGAAGGCTCAACAGGTCATCTTTCCTCCACGCCTGAGCCGAGGGCTGGGATTCACACCTCCCACACATTTGGGAAAAGGTGGTTGTGCCTGGTGCAGACTTCGCTGTGTGCAGAGCCTGCTGGATTCTTCTGGAAAGGCCTGCACTAGTAGGATAAAGTCTCCGAGATTGGCTTTCTTTCCCGTATCCAGGCAACCGGCGTCCATTCTCACTGCCTCTCTCGGAAAGCTAGTCCCCTGTCCAAGAAAAGTGCATCGTGGAGAGGGGGGAGAGGAGCCACAGTGTGGCCCACAGTGGCAGAAATGTAACATCAGCTGTGTGCAGTGGTCAACCCCTAAGTGTCCCTATGCGTAGGACTGTCCCCGCAACAGGAAGCAAACATGTTCAATGCTCAAAAGAACCTCCATTCTGTTCCGGAAGCTAGGGAGCCTCCACCTGGACTGACACCCTTGGTCTGCCCTGGAAGGGCATCAGCCTGCTGGAAGACAACATGCATTTCCAAACACCTCAAGGCACAAGGGTTTCCAAGAGATTTTTGTCATCTTAAAAACACACACAAAGATTCTGGTGAGCTGTGTGTGTATTTCTACATAACTAATTCTATTACAACGAAGCCAGGAAAAACCAAGGGGACGAGCCTTTAAGAAAGCAATTGGTCATTTTTTCTATGGCAAACAAAAACACACAAGCAGAAACGACAGTGATACTGGGAACAAGCCTTTCTTAGTCTTTAATGAATCAAGTAAATAAAAATTAAAGGTCCATAATAGTATGTTTAGTAAGGTCAAATTGATACACATAGGTCAAATATCGTTGCTTTCAAAGAATATACTTTCTTCAACTTCCTGGGGGACTTATTAAAACTAAAAATCTATCAGGTCTTAACAAAATGTTAATGAACTCCAAAACACGCAGGCCATCGTCCTCTTTGACAGCAAGGTCTGTAACAAATGTTAAAAGCCAACAGCAACAAATACCAAATGATCTGGATTTAAAACAACTCCTCAGTAAAAGGCAGCCTCCACTCTGAAATGGTAAATTATTTATAACAATCATATCATACATCAACATTTATGGGATACAGATATGTTCAGAGGAAAGGTCACAGTCCTGCAGTGTGAGTTAGTGTGCCTTTCACTGACAAGGAAGTCAAGATGGCCTTTAACTTGAAAAGGTGGGAAAATGCCAGGGGGAAGAAAAATAGAAAAAAAAAACCCAACAATCATAAAATGATAAAACTAGGAATTTACATGTAAATTCCAAAGCTGGTTCTTTGAAAAGATGAATGAAAACTGACTAATTATTGAAAAATAATCAGAATAACAATGAGAAGCATAGACACACAGCACTAAGGGAAAAATAACACAACCCCATGTCAACAGATCCCAAAAACTTAAAGACAATTATCATTAGGGAAAATTTAAATTTGTCAAAAATCTCAGAAAAGAAGAAACTCTGAAGAGACCAATGAACATGGGAAAAAAATTTTAATTATCAAAAGATTATTTCTTTAAAAGGCACTAGACTTGGACAGTTTATGCTTGTTATAAAAACTTCAAAGAGCAGGGAGTTCTGAATATTATTTGAACTATCCCAGGGCCTATAAAAAGATATAGAAAGTGTCCCAAGATATAGTTTAAAGGAACTTCACATAAAAACACCTGACAAAGACAGCAGAAAAACCACACTCATCTCATTAATAAGATATGAAATTCCAAAATAAAAGGAACCCACCAAATCAAGAAGAGTATTTTCTCATTGTAACGCTCTTCGTTTTATTATACAACTTTTATAGAAAAATCCGAAAGCACAAATAAGACAAAGTAAAAATGTGCCAAAGACCAAGCGATCGCGAGTAGCCACTGTTAACTCTGGAAGAAGATGTCTGGTAAAAGGGTAACACACTGTGACTGCCTCAGGCTTCTGTAGAAACGGGAGAGGGCTCTGCTAATATCACCACCCCCAGTAGGACCAACTCATCCTAAGTCACGACAGAGAAAAATCATTTGATCAGCGTGACAGGAGTTAAGATTTGCTTCCTAAAACCCCAGTATCCCTTACTGGTAAAATTACCAGCAAACTAGAGACACAGGAGCATGGCTTGAGCATCCAACATGGAGTCACACATGTGCTGCTGGAAAAGACTCACCAGGGGAGGGGCCGCGGAGAAGCATGTTCCAGACCAGCACAGTCATGGACAAATCTGGACAGAAAATTATCGTCACTAATCAAAACTATCACCTATGAAGAAGGCAAATGGTCTCAAGAACAAAAGTATTAGGATGAAAAGAATCATGACTGGCCGAACACAGATGATGTAAACCTGTTCGCCGACGCACACTTCCACGCAGAGTTAAGAATGAGGTAGATGGATGCTTCCTGGCGGCCAAGACCTTCCGAGAAAAGGACGTAAATAGCAGAAGGGCTGCATCAGACTGTCAAAATGATAAAACACCTGTGAGTGTGTGTATGTATGTATGTGCACGTGCTTGTGTGAGACAGAGATAGTGTGTGTGTATGTGTGAGAGAGACAGAGTGTGTGTGTATGTGTGAGAGAGACAGAGTGTGTGTGTATGTGTGAGAGAGACAGTATGTGTGTGTATTTTACATAATTGTTGAGGATCTTGGATCAGAGGGAAATTTGACTACAGGAGAGACATTGATTTTCTACAGTTTTTTCATATTTACATTTATGTAACCTGTATGTAGCGTCCTCAATTAGAAAACCAAGGGGAAGGATTTCCATTAACAATGCAGTGTTATAGAGTAAACTGTTGAAAAAGATCTCATTTACAACAGTAATCACAATAAAAAAAATTACCTTTATTGGAAAAAATACACCAAGGGACATAAAACTGGGCATTATAAATTTCATGAAACAAGAGAGGTTATAAAGATGCTACTTCTTTTGTAATACAGAAATAGTAGATAATTCAATTTCCAATGGTTCCAGAATTTATAAAATGGTCCCTGAATTTATTCGGTAAATATTAGTATGTAAAATGGACTAGGAAATTTAGAAAATTTCATTAGTGGAAATTTTAAACCCAAAGTTAGGATTACCAAACACTATAGTACCAGTACTAGAATATACAGGCAGGCAACTCAGGAAAGTCTACGGCCACTAGGAGGATGGGGCCAATAATAAATATGCAGTTTGATAACAGTAGAGAATGAATCGTCCCCCCCCCCCCCCCAGGTAGTGCTGTGCAATTTAGAATTAAATTGCGAGCAGAATAGAAAGGAAGCTTTTTTGTTATTGTTGTTTTATTTTGTTTTGGAGACAGAGTCTCACTGTGCAACCCTGGCTGGCCTGGGACTTCTTATATAGACCAGGCTGGCCTCGAACTCACAGAGATCTGCCTACCTCTGCCTCCCGAGTGCTGGGATTAAAGGCATGCGCCACACACCTGGCTGGTTTTTTGAGACAGGGTCTCTGTAGCCCAACTGGTTCTTAAACTTGCTGTGCGGCCAATCCTTCTGCCTCTACCTCCCAAGTTCTGGGATTATAGGAGTGTGCCAGCACAATGAACACACAAGAATAATATACAAATGTGTAAAACATACTAGAATTAGAACTGGGAAGCCTTTTGCAATCGTGACAGCAAAGGACTAACTATAAAGAAAAAGACAGAGTTGACTAAAAAGGTTTCTTTTTAATGTTTAAGCATTTTTTTCTAAGAGCCATAATACAACTTTAATTTTTATATAACACTTCTGAAAAAACTTTGAAATCAATGGGACTGTGTGTGGTGGAGCAAGCTTGTAACCCCAGCACGGAAGACTGAGGCAGGAGGACCGCCACGAATTTAAGGCTAGTGTGGTCTACATAGTGAGTTGCAGGCTAGCCACAGTTACAGAGTTGAGACCTTGTTTCAAAAAACCAAAACCAAAACCAAAGATAAATAAAAGGGGTTGGAGGATGGAGAGATGGCTCAGTGGTTAAGAGCACTAGCTACTCTTTCAGAGGCCCAGGGTCTGGCTCCCAGCACCCACATGGCTGCTCACAACCTTCTGTAACTCCAGTTCCAGGAGATCCGATGGCCTCTTCTGGCCTCTTTGGGCATCAGGCATCCAAGTGATGCGCAGACTACATGCGGGCAAACACCTATACATTAAAAAAACCAATCGACGCGACTGCTAAAGACCTTATAAGAAAGCTGGCCAGAGATGAACGGAAGACACAAAACATATAGTCTAAGAAATATTTCTGCCAACAAGGATATTTTAATAAAAAAAATGTAACTTTGTTAGCTCCTGCTCCATGCTAATGTCAGTGTTACAGAGGGAGCAGGGGGCTCACACACATTGCTAGTGGGGGGGATACTTGGGGGACGTATTTTTGAAAGGCAATTTGAAATATGTTTAAAACCCTAAAAACATGCATGCCTTTTTTCTTACTGGTTAAAACAGGGGCTATGTTATGCTGCAGTAAAAACACCAACCCTGAAATCCCGGGGGTAAAACCTGTAAGGTTTATCTCTGGCTCGGACCACAGGTCCACGTAGGTTGGTGGGTGGGGTGGAGAGAAAGGAGCCGTCCCATAAAGTCACTCAAGGACCCAGGCTGGAAGACGGTCTACCCCTGGAATGTCACCACTCGCTAAGGCAAAGGATCAGGGACACTCTACAGTCTGACCACAGCGGGGCTGGTGAGTAGAGTCTCTCAGGTCTAGGAAGGAGAGGAGCCACGGTCTGGAGATCAGGGAAGACTGGTTTCAGTGATGGATTCTAAGTCAATATTCTGAACAGTTTACAAAGATGTCAGGACAATTTCATGGCGTCCTGACTACAAGGGTAGAAAATTGGAAACAGCTTAGACATCCAAGGTACGATCCACTCAGCGGTTAAAAAGCACTAGTTTCGTACCTATCAATGGAGAAGTGCATTCACGAGTGTTGGAGGGGGTGAGTGGGTTACGTGAAGAGTGTGCATGAGATGGTGTTGGTATGTCACGGAAAAGGAACGGGAGCGGCTGTGCGGGGAAGCTGACGAGCCATGCGTGTTAACGGTGGTTACAATCAGACGGTGGAGCAACAGGTGATTTTTGTTCCTTTTATCTTTAGTTTCTTTTTTTAAAAACAAGTATCTATTACTTATATTCCAAAAAAGCGTTTAGAAAGAAAAAAGGTGTTACTCATGAAATAGTTTGCTTATCCAGTCCATACTTAGCACTAAGCTCTTATGGAGATGAGGGAATGCCTTCCTGCTGTGACATCACGAGACACTGCACAAGGGATGAAACTCAGGCCTTCCTATCAAAAGAGATAAGAGATATGGGGGAGAGGGAGAGGGAGGAGGAGGGGGGGGAGGGGAAGAGGGAGAGGGAGGGGAGGGTGGAGGCAGCATCATATCCCCAGCAGCTGTGAAACATCAGTCTCCTGCCAATCTCTCGACAAAGTGTACAAACGTGGACTCCACTGTGGCCCACTGTTAACACGCTGGGCTTCTGGAGGGGTCCCTGTGGCCCAGAGGCTGCTCTGCAGCAAGGGCTGCACTGTCTGAGACCCACAAGGCCTTGTAAGCGGAGTCCAGAACATTCAGCATCACCACCAGAAATACTGCAAGACTCCTCCTAGTTACGGAGCTGTAGCTGATCTCTCCTAGGTGTTACCCCGGCTTTCTGTCAGGCTGTCTTCCCCAATGCGCGCGCGCACACACACAGACACTTGACACAGCTCAGAATTCCTACCAAAATAGGAATTCTTGACAGATTTGATTTTAAAGAGGGAAGGTGTAAGGAAAAGACATGAAGTAATTCACACTCCTGCTCAGGGCTCTGCTCCACACCCCACTGTCCCCAGAATATCGTCTATTTCTTTGGGGAAACCACATACTCAGAAATCTTGGTCTATTTAAATCATGCCTACCACTCAAAATATGTACGGACGGACGTTGACTGGAAAGCTTCCGGTTTGTGTTGCAAGTGCTTCAAACTCCAGTGGGGTCCCCCTGAATTTTGATCGTAACTTCTAGTGACTTACTATCAGTTCTTAGCAAACAGCAGCGGCTGGCGCTCCCTGAAGGGGAGCTCCTATCAGGTCGCCTCCTTTCCAAGAATGCACCTGGCTACTACACCTGAGGTTTGCCCCTGGGGTCTGCAGGAGAGGGGATTTGTCTATAGGAAAAGAGCCCCCGCAAAGTGGACACGATGCTTTACGGCCACTCACGGACTCTATGACACGCCACCCTTTTTTTGATGACTCACATCCAATGCAGTACATGCTGCCCATCACATAGCTGAAGGCTGTGGCTGTGCAGCCCGCAGAAGGGAGAGCAGCCGCCCCTGCGGGCAGCTCATACATGCAAACCGCTCTAAGCCCTGGACAAGCAGCGCCTCCCCAGCTGTGGCTCATCCGGACCGACCACCTCTGGACGGGAACACCGTTTCTGTCCCTGCAGTCAAAGGCCTGCTGCCTCTTGAAAAAGATGAGTGTGCACCCATGAAAACCACCAGCAGAGAACTTAAAGCCAGTCTGTGTTCTACCAAACTGGCCTCTCAGAGCACGGAGGTTACTGAAGAGTCCCCTACAAACCAGAACCATTCAGAAACGGGCCTCGCTATGTCTGGTCAACAGAAGCGTGATCGGCCTCAGTCCCCTGCCGGCTGTCCTGCGCTGTGGACACACACTGAAATAATACAGTGTGTTTTTACTAGGGCAGATGAATATTTATTTCTTTTTGGCATCTAAGAAACATCAAAGGAGAACCGCGATATGGTTCTGAGGAGAACAGTGGACCAAGGTCCAAGAGACCCAAGAGCCCGCGCTGCTGGTCACAGCTGGGGTCCCCTGGGCACGCCTCTCTGCCTCCGCTTCCTGCTGATGATCTCTGCCAACTTCTCTCCCCCAATTGAGGTCTCCAGTGACAGCTCTTGGGGGGATGACCTGAGGGCTAGCACAGGCTCTGTGTGGCTCTCCCAATCTGCACTTCTAGTTACATTCCTGAGGCTCCAGAAGCAGGTCCTGTCCCTGCCAGCCTTACGTCAGAAATGCATACGGGTTACGGTTAAAGAGTTCTCTGAGTTTTCCTTGGCCTCTTTTAGGCCCCGTGTGAATGGCTGCAGAAAGCCAGCAAAGCAAGGCACAGACCGCCATTCTCGAGTTGTCAGGAGAGCTCAGGGGACACACCGCGGCAGTAATCGCCGGGAGCCAACAGCTCGCTGTACCTGCACAGGGTCTGAGGTCATGACGACCGTCCCAGGGCTGGGCCGGACATCACAACTGGAGGCATGTCCATCAGTGCGAGCGGACACTGGACAACCAGTGGCTCGTCTACTCTGTCAGAGCCTACCTTCTGCAGGGCTGGAGGTTGTATTTGGGGCCAGCCTCCTGTTGACCACCCAGGCTGTTTCTGGGTCACGACTGTTCTTAAAAAGAGAGCAGATAAGAGACATGAGCTCTTTAGAGAAAGCAGGTGGAGGGGAAGGTCAGTGCTTAGTCTCGCACATGTTTGCTGCGGAGTCTAAATCACCCTGCGAGAGGTCCCTAGGTCCTCAGGCTCCTGGGTTGCGGCTGTTTGGGGGATGCCCCAAAACTCTCATTTCCCCACCTGCTGGCTACGAGAAGCTGCCAGACTCTTCAACGGCTCACAAGAAGGATCATGGACTCGTCAGCCCACTGTGGTACTTACTTCCAGAACTTTCTGCATTTCCATTTTCAGCACTTTTGGAAGTCACTGCCATGCGGACGAAGAAGGGGCTTTAGCAGCTATGTTCATACGGTCCTGTCGCCAGCTCACACCCTCGCCAGCCAAGAGCTCCTTCTACATGTCTATGTTTATCTACCTGTGAAGCCCAAGATGAGGATCCCGGCGTCTGCTGCTCCTGGTCAGCCATGTGCCCAGGCTACTGACAGACAGGGAGGCCAAGATGGTCTAAGATGAGAGCCCCTTACCCAGGCTGGGTCATAGCCAGCCCAGTCTTTGTTCCCCAGTGGACCAGTATGAGCTGCTACTGATGAATCCTATTGGGAGCTGCAGGGGAAGGCGGAGCCAGTCACACCCGGGGGTGAATTACATCACAGGTGACCACTGCCATTGCACAAGACACCACAATTTGACGGGTCCCCCTTAACACACCTCAGCACTCCATATCGCCAGCCTTCCTTCCTTTCCCATCCCAATAGAGTTCCATGACCAGAGTGACTGCTACAGCAGGGAAAGATGAGGGCTTGGAAGTCACCACGGGGCCAGGGTGGCAGACAAGCCGGCCCGGCCCCTTCCTCAGGCTGTCTGCATGAACCAGAGTCACGAGGACAAATTCTTAACTGTGTGAATTCATATCTAGAGGGTTCTTAGAGAGCTGGGGAATACCAAAGTTCCCCTTGACCAGGGCATTTAGAAGGGTATCCCATGGGCGTCTCTCTTAAGGATGGATGCCTGTGGGTGGACCTCAGTGCCCAATGGCCCCACCAAGAAGTCTGTGAGAGGAGAGCTTTAGGGCTCCAGGTCCTTCCTTAGCAGGACCTAAGGGAAGGCAGACCCAGGCAGAGCAGAGCTGCTCTGCCACCAATGCCAAGGGCTGCCACCTGAGCAGCTCTCTTACTCTCACAGCTTGTAGGACATCTTCTCGGTCATTCAAGCCCATTGTAGGAACCTGGCTGAGCTTCTAGGCCTGTGGCAGCTCCTATCCCAGGCTCTCCCAGGATCCTAGAAGCCTCAGACTACAGGTGCTCTGCCTAGAAGAGAAGGTAGTCCCATGGCAATGACCTGTATGGGGATCAAGGCTGGGCACCCTGCAGGAGGGTCACTCCATTGCCGGTGTCCCTCCTCAGAGCCACGTGTGGGTTTGCCTGCAGCAGACTGCATTCCTTGCAGGTCATCTTTTCAGCCCAGGGAAGATGGTGCACGATTCCACAGGGCCTGAACTCTGCTGTGGGATCCGATTAAAGCACTATATGTGTTTAGTTGAACGAATGTTTATTAAGCACCTGTGGTGTGCCCAGCACTATGCTAGCTAAGCACACTCCTGCATCCGTTCCCACAGCGTAAGCAGACGCCCGGAAATAGAAACAAAACAAAAACCAACCAACCACCAACAAAAAAACAAAACAAGAAAAGAAACATTGCCGCAACCGTAGTAATCGGGGGAAGATGGGGCACAGTGGATACAGGGGAGTTCCTGTCTGTAGGTACACCCCAAAACTTCTGGGTTTTCTTCCCTCTGGTAAAGTTTCCACTAAATGGTTCCTTTCAAGAAGGGACGTCTGACCTACAGTCTGAGGGTTACATGTAGCCAAGGATAACCAAGAATATGCCCCAACACAAAACAGTAAACTGACTTAAAACATTGTAAGGTCGTTTGTTTGTTGTTTGTTTGGGGTTTTTTTGACAATTATTTCTCTGTGGGTAAGTCAATCCTTGAGTGTGATCTTTATGGATGACGAAGCTGTATCACAACGTCAAAAGGTTAGACACATCGGCTGAAGCATCAAAATGCAGACGGGGGAGGGGAGGAGATGATCCCCTCATGTGCCCCATGGACTAGAATCTGCCGGATAGTCACACACCCTGAATGCTACTCAGTAGAAGGCGCCCAGTGGCCTGTTGTAAAGGATATTGATAGTTGGATTAGAAAATACTCCCCCACCCACCCAGTTCATAGGGTTGCAACAGCCCTTAAAAAAAAAATAACGATATAAACATCCCTGCCTGACTGGGTAAACGGCTAAGGTAGACCGAGTTCTGGATTCCTGAGTCAGAAGCTTCCAGTTGCCCACACCTCACGAGGCCAGAGAAGCGAGAGAGTTTCTATCCGGGAGGACTGGGTGGACGGCACGACTGGTCTGGAGACAGACAGGATGCACCTGCATTGGCAGAAGCGACACAAATGGAGGATGTCCTACGCCTACGTCACCTCACACACACACTCGCCACTCGTGGCCTGGCCTGGCCTGGCCTAGTTATCCGCGCCCAGCTTGGCGAGTCCTCGGCGGAAGTCGTGGAGGTCATCGATCTTGCCATCCAGCACCTCCAGGAAGCTCTTCAACTCCCCCTTCAGGTGGCGCTGTCGGTATTTGCTCTCTTCGATGTCTGTCTTTAGAGACCGCACTTTGTCTTCCAAGTTTTGATTGTCTCTTTCAGCTGCCTGGCGAGACAAGAGGGAGAAGGGTCTGGAAGACAGCAGCGGATGGAGGATGGAGCTGCCACTCAAGACGTCAGTCCTGACGGTTCTCCAGGAGGAGGAGTCAAAGGGGTAGGTGACCAACTGCTGGCCTGAACACCTCAAGCAGCAAGCAGAAATGCAGACTGCAAGTTCTACCCAGAGGGCTTCCCACAGACTCCAGCAGAGAAGATCAGAAATCTGGGCCCCAGTTCTGGAGCAGTCGGTGGAGACCGCCTTTCGTTATATCCTACCAAAGCCAGAACAAGGGGACAGTGACATGGCTTGCTTCCCTGGCCCCACGAGAGCACTCCTTGGCCTCTAGCTGGCCAAGAGTCCTTTGTGAGTGAGGACGCTTAACGCCATAGAAGAAAAGCTTTATCCTGTGGGCATGAACTACGACTTTCTTGAACCTGTGCCCAGAAACTGGTTATCGACACAGCCCTGGGGTTGTGTACTTCAGTAAAGTGTCCTATGTGTGTATCAAAGGGACCCCTAGGGGTGAAGAAAGACCAGGAAGCTCGTGCAGGTCGAAGGTCAGTACCCAAAGTCACAGGCTGGGGAGAGGCCAAGGTGGCCTTATCCCCGGACCCTGTACATACGGGGTATACATCTGTCCTTCCTAACCAGCTGTGGTTCTGCAGGGATTTTTCTGTGGGCGAAGAAATAGTTACACACACTCTGGTTGTGCACAGACCCTTCATGTAAATGGGAAAACCAAAAACCTAACACTGGGGAGGCAGCCCCCGGGGTGTTTGTAACACACAATTACTAGTATTTTTTTTTTTTTTGGTGAGGAGAAACCCACCCTTGACCCTCCTAGATGCATAACTGAAGGAGAGTGGAGAGATAAGGGATATGCTTATCACCTCAGGACCAAATCACACAATCACCTTACCTCTAGCTTCTCAGAGACGTATTCACACTCGGACATGAGCTGAGGTATGATCTCACTCTGTTTCCGGAGGTCTTTCAACTCCTGGGGGGGAGACAGACAGTTTTAAACACACACACACACACACACACACACACACACACACACACACACACACACACACACACACCCTCTTGGAAATTGCTGGAGCTGTGTGTGCAGTAGCGGGTGCTGTTCCCAGAGCCTGTCTTGCTCACATGGACAACAACAGGCGGGCACTCTTCTGAAGCCTCAGTGACCCTCAGGGTGTAGTATCTTAGATGGATCATCGCATGAAATCTGTACCCACGGACATTGCTGTTCTGTTGTGGGGAAAACTGAGGCCTAGGGCGGTTTCGTTAACTTGCCCGTGTTCCAGTGTTGTGGGCTTAACTTTCTCCCTCCCAGAACACAAATGACTGTGAGAATTGACATTCTATTACGTGAGGTTGGCTCCAAAAGCCCCTTCTACTGGCGGGTCATCTTTAACACCGCGTGGGGCTTTTGCTAAGTCTCCTGTCTCTTTTCTTCCTTCCCAGAGAGCCTCTTAGGTATCGCAGGCTGGCCTCAATGAAGACGGCCACTGAACTCCTGATCTTCCGACCTCTACACCCAAGTTCTGGGATTACAGGTGTGTGCCACCATGGTGGTTTTACGAGGTACTGGGGATCAAACCCCAAGACTTCATGAATGCTAGGCTAGCCCTCTACCTTCGGAGCCACACCCACCACCCTCAGTTCTCTCCAGAGAGTCACAGGCACAATGCTACAAGCTGAGAAGCTGAGGCATGGTGCTAGTCCTGAGTCTCTGTCCAGGCGGTCCCAGGGGTCCCAGGTCACCTGTCGTATCTTTGAACAGAGATCACAGAGGTCGCCACGCAAGGCCGGGGTCACCAAGGCCCCCAGAGCTCCTAACTCACCGTCTCCTTTTCCCGGAGCTCGGACTCCAGCTCCTCGATCCTGCTCTTCAGCTCCGTGTTCTTCTCCTTCTCCCTGTTTATCTCGCTGCACTGTTCTTCCAGCTGCTCGATCTTAAAGAACACGACAGTTCAAGCACGAGCTCGCCAAGACCTCTTTTGTGCTTTCGTCTCAAATGAGGCATAGGCTACCCCACTTCCATACTCTCCACAAATAGGTTCCATGCAGCTCCCCTGAGCCGTCTGGCTCTGCTTGCCTGAGGCCAGGACCGGTACATCATGAAACGCAGCCTACGTGCTGGGCTTCTGGGTTTCTTTATGACCACATAGGAGTAGGTTCAGGATTGCTTTATGGATCTATCACAGGCCAGAGGTCCCCTGAACCGATCTGCTTTCCCCAAGAATGGCTTTGACATCGCTTTAATCACGTTCAGAATTACTTGGTTTCATCTCAAGGATTTGAGAGGGCAGCGGAATTTAGCAACGCTACTGGACAGGAAGTCAAAGATCTCTCAATCGCTGCACATTGAGGTGACCCCACCTACTGAGACACAGCAGGGTCCTGCCTGGGGAGCAGTGTATGGGGGTATCATCTTCAAGACGAACTAGTACAACTCAGGACTGCATCTTCTCGTGGGCTTGACCCTGCAAAAGGGCTAACCAGGCAGAGGGGGCGTACAGAGCCCTCAATACTGACACCGTCATCAGTTGCTCAATGTTTCTTGGAAACCTGAACGTGTGTGCCAAGTGGATGGCAGGAGCAGAGCCAACATACAACCCACAGCAGACACCCTGCGTTGCTACACCCAGACAATGCCAGTCTTTGACAGGAGGCCTCTTCCCAGCAGTGGCCGCACCAGCCCTCAGGACCTGAACCCTCAGCCCCCTGACACTGATGACCCCAACTTCTACCGCCAGCCTGAAACCAGTACCCAAAGAGCTCATGCTAGGGAGGCCCGCGCCCTCCCAGGCTCTGGTGACATTACCCCACACCTCTGGGCTCTGGTGACATTACCCCACACCTCTGGGCTCTGGTGATGTTAGCCCTCATCTCTGGGCTCTGGTGATGTTACCCCACACCTCTGGGCTCCGGTGACATTACCCCCTCATCTCTGGGCTCTGGTGACATTACCCCCTCATCTCTGGGCTCTGGTGACATTACCCCTCAACTCTGGGTTCTGGTGACATTACCCCTCATCTCTGGGCTCTGGTGATGTTAGCCCACACCTCTGGGCTCTGGTGACGTTACCCCCTCATCTCTGGGCTCTGATGACATTACCCCTCACCTCAGCACTGCATCTGACTATCACCAGAGTGAGAAACCATCTGTGCTTACACAGGAGCAATCAATCCCTCCCGCAGCAGATCAACTCAGGCTCAGATAGGAACACACAAACTCAGCAACTGGCCCAGCGCCCTGACTGTCGGCATCCTCACCTCAGGGATGGAAAAAGGACATGAGGCAGCTCTGTGGGCAATTAGCACTCAACAAAGGGGTCCACCTCAGTGGCTCTGCACAGGCCGGTCAGGGCAAGGGGCACATGGGGGCCAAGGGACAGGTCCCCCCAAACCCTGCACTTACAGAGCATTCTCTGAAGCCCTCTGGGCTCATACCTAGTATAGTCTAAACAGAAACCGGAGAGCCTCTACAGGGGCATCTCTGAGTGCCCCAAACTACTGCATCAATGCCACAGGAGAACAGAGGAGACCGACCACAGGGTTGGTTACAGGGAAACTTTGAGCAAATTTAAACCCCCAGTCATCAAAGTGGGACAACAGAAAGCATTACACAGTTGGCGCCCATCTTTCTCCTCTTTCAACATAGATTCCTCTTTTTGCTTTCAAATTTATATTTTTGGAGATAATGACTTGGATGGGAGCAGAGTTTCTGTGCAAACAGACTCCTCAGCATTCTGGATCAATTTTCTCATTTAACCTTGGCTTCCCTTTCCTCCACTGGAGAGCCCAGGCCACAGACACTAAGGGACGGTCACCTACAGCAAAGGCCAGCCTGGGAGGAATATGGGGGAACCTTGAGAGGGGGTCTGGTTCACTCATCTCTTCCTTAGCAACGGAAATTCAAAGTCGATAATTTACATCATTGATGTCCTACTAAGAAAGGAAGATGTTCAAGGAGAAGGTAAAAATGTCTTCTCCTGCCCATGGGGTGAGGGCACAGAGAGAGAGGGAGGTGAAAGAGGAGAGAGGCCAAGGGCCTTCAGTGACCAGTCTCCGGCTGCCACTGCGGCTGGCCAGGCCCCCGGTCCTGCTGAAGCCCACCTTGCTGCGGAGTCGGTCATTCTCATCACGACAGATGGAGAACTGCCTCTTCCACTGCTCCACGCTGGCCGCCGACTCCTGCAGGGCTGTGGTCAGCCGGGCGTTGCTCTCCCGCAGGGTCTGCAGCTCAATCTCCCACTTCTTCACATTGGCAGCACTGTAGGAGTGACAGGTGACGGCAGAGATTAGGAGCGGTGTTCAGTGTCCGTCAGCCTGCGCCTCCATTTGCTGGGGAACGGGAACTCTGCCAGCCCTCCGCTCACCCAAGGGCAGCTCAGCCTCTTGTCTCGCAGTCAGCACCAACTGCCAAGGGGGACTGGAGTCTCTCTCTAGTGTGAACATGTCCCCTGACCCAGCCATTTTCTTGAAGAGTTGCCTTGAACACGGGCCAGGATAGCTCCATCCTTAAGAGCCTCCTATTTCACCTTTGATTTCTGTGCTCGGAGAAGACCCTCCCAACAGTGAGGATCCAGGTTCTCTCGGCCATCACACCCTTTTGTCCCCTTTCATTTCTGTCTTAGAGTCCAGCACGGAGTGTGACCTCACGTGATGGAGCAGAGCTGGACAGGACAAAGCCATAGAAAGTTCTGCTGATGGTTGGAGTGACAGCTTTGTCTACAAAGCGCTTGTCACATGGGCATGAGGGGCCGAGTCTGATTAAAAGCCAGGAGCAGCGCACATGTCTGTAACCCCCGTGGTTGGAGGCAGAGGCAGGAGGATCTCTGGATCTTGCTGGCGGTATAGCCCAGATGATTGATGACCTCTAGGTTGGGTGAGAGATCCCACCTCAAAAAAAAAAAATCACAACAAACAGAACAAAACGGGAGCCAGGCATAGTGATGCACGCCTTTAATTCCAACACTGGAGAGGCAGAGGCAGGTGGATCGCTACAAGTTTGAGGCCATCATGGTCTACAGAGCAAGTTCCAGGACAGCCAGAGCTACAGAGAGACCCTGTCTTAAAACAAAACAGAACAGCAAAAATGGGGCCGGATAAGAGTAATGGCTGTGAATGCAAGAGGATCAGAGTTCAAATCCCCAGCACCCATGGAAAAGCTGGCATAGACGGCCACATGTGCCTGCAATTCCAGCTCTGAGGGGCAGAGTTCAAATCCCCAGCACCCATGGAAAAGCTGGGCATAGGTGGCCACATGCAATCCCAGCTCTGAGGGGCAGAGATGGACGCATCACAGAGACTGGATGGTGAAGCAGCCCAGCCGAATGGTGAGCTGCTTTCATCAAGGAGCCTTGACTCAAAAACTAAGGTGAGAAGTGACAGAGGAAAATGCCAGCATCCCCTCTGGTTCCTGTAAGTACACATAGGTGCAGGCCACCCACATGTGTGCACATGCCCCAGACACACAGACACACGCAGAAAGTCAGTCTCGCTCTCTACAGACACAGTAATTCCGTGTTCGTCTCCAAAGTCGATGACTTCTGAGGAACAACATACAAAGTTGACTTCTGGCCTTCAAGTACATATTCTCTCTCTCTCTCTCTCTCTCTCTCTCTCTCTCTCTCTCTCTCTCTCTCTCTCTCTCTCCCCCCCCCCTCAAATGCATGCACATCTGCACACACAGGAGCGTGCAAACACATACACAAAGAGAATTTCTGCCCAGCAGAGAAATGCCTATTTTCTAATGACTGAAAGAAAAATTTAGATTAATACTCTATACCTGAGCCATATGTTATCTTTCTAGCTATCGCCTCATGAATCTATGATGTCACTGGAAAATGCATGCTTTCAGCTTTAAATGAGACACAGTGAATAAAAAAATCCCAGCAAAATGTTTTTATCTAATGAGTTTTAGAGGTGATGAGTGTCAGTTAAGTGACAATTTAGGGGAATGGCTCCATGGCTATTCCTTTACCTTTCTTTGCATTGAACTCGGATTTAAAACATTTATTTTTGGGGTTGGAATATTTTCATCTGGACATCCCACTGTGACTTAAATAACCAAAAATAGGGGAGAAAGGAGGACTGGTCAGCTTTGTAGCATCTAAAAAGAGGTGGCATCCAGAAGGTGGGATTGAAGAGTCTCCTGTGCTCTCTGGAATTTCTAGGTCAGCTCACAGGAATTAAGTTCCATATGGCAGCCAGGATGCTGAGCAACGGCAATGAATGACAGCCCTTTTGGGGTCTCCAGCTGGGCTGCGGCGGGCTGCGGAGACTATCTGCAGAGGTAAGTGCAAACACGGCAGTCCTGGGACGGCGGGCAGGGAGTTACTTTACTGCGTCTAGTTTCCTCAACAGTCCAGCGGGGAAATTAGACGGGACGGGCCTGAAGGTGATCTGCCTCTGACATGGGGAAGTCTGGAGAGAGGAGAGAGCCCTCTTAGCCAGGACGAGGAAACTGAGGGCATCTTGCCAAAGCCCTCAGCTAGGTGCGCAGAGTAATTCTGAAGGTGTCAAGCCAGTCCCGAAGACCCAGAAACACAAGGGCAGCTTGTGCTGTTATCTGACATCTAAGACTTCTTGGTGTCAGAATTGGGATCATGCTAACGGGCAGAACCACTTAGAAGAGACCAAAACCTTGTGAACAACCCGGGCTTCTTACCCCTTCTCAGCTGAAAGCACCTGTGTTTGAAGTGAAGTGGCTGCTGTCTCTGATTTTATCAACACGCTATATTCACACTGTATGCAATAAATATGTAGAACGATGTGTTAACAACAAATATTTTTAAAGATCTGTGGTTTTATTTGTGTATATGTGTGTGTCGTGTGTGTGCCAGGGTCTCAGAGGCCAAACGAAGTGCTAGGTTCCCTGCCATGGAGTTACAGGCAATCACGAGCCGCCAGGCGTGAGCTTTGGCAACAGAACTCATGTTCTCTGTGAGAACAGCAAGTGCTCTCAATGCTGAGCCATCTTTCTCATCTCCATACATTTTCCCCTCTCTTTTTCCCCCATAAATATATTTTTTTTTTGGTTTTTCGAGACAGGGTTCCTCTGTGGTTTTGGAGCCTATCCTGGAACTAGCTCTTGTAGATCCGGCTGGTCTCGAACTCACAGAGATCCGCCTGCCTCTGCCTCCCGAGTGCTGGGATTAAAGGCGTGCGCCACCACTGCCCGGCTCCCCATAAATATTTTTAAAGACAAGAAGTAACATATCTTTGTATTAATTTTTTCATCTGTGACCCTCAGAAATCACTTTAAAGAGAGAAGCATTTATGATCCCAGCACTGGCGAAGCCGAGGCAGGAAGACCAGGGGTCCAAGACTACCCTGAGTTACAGAGTGAGGTCAGGGCTTACTTGTGTTAAGACCCTGTTTCCATGTGCTCCATGCCATCCTGGACATTCCTCACCAATGTTTTTCAGTTATTTATTTATTTATTTATTTTGGTTTTTCGAGACAGGGTTTCTCTGTAGCTTTGGAGCCTGACTTGGAACTAGGTCTTGCAGACCAGGCTGGTCTCGAACTCACAGAGATCCGCCTGCCTCTGCCTCCTGAGTGCTGGGATTAAAGACGTGTGCCACAACCACCTGGCTCCAGTTAATTTTATAAAGAAAACCTCTTTTCCAAATATTCTCCTAGGAATGCTATTTATTTTGTGTGATCTCATTATTTTTCATGGTTTTAGAATTTTTTAAAGCAGAACTGAAGGGCATTTTCGCCTAGATCTGAAGCCCAGCTGTAACAGAAAGGCACCGGGCACTCCTGAGAGTGTGGCTGAGGGCTTTTCAAAGACAGCTGACGTTTCTTAGGGTTTTATAGACTTCTCTGGGGTGTTTAACTCTTTCTTGTCGAAGATGAATAAATGTCAAAGGTTCCTCTTCACAAACAAAACACAGACTCTCTCACACGCATTCACACATAACTATATCCTCCACCCACACTGGCTCAGACTGACACACTCATACACACTGACTGCCACTGGTCGGTGGCATCAACCGGTCTTCGTCCTCCGACCAGGAGGTAAACTGAGGCACGGAGCAGGACAGTCTTCCACCTCCCGACACCCTGCCCAGCGGGAAAGGCCTCCAGGAAACACAGAGCATAAAGAAGAGGGGGTGTGGGTTGGGAAGCAACCTCACCTCTGTGTCAACGCGATCTTCAGCTTGTCATTCTCAGACTTGAGGTGTGTGTCAGCCGGGCTGGCATGTGAGGCCTTCTCATCGTCCGTTCCATTGACGCTGGATGCCTGAGTGGAAGACGGGGTTTCACACCCAGATTCCTGGCCAAAGTGAATTATCTTCACATGTTACTGCTTGTCCTTATATTGGCAGCAAATTAGGCATAATGAGAAAATACGTGTTTATGAGTCTGGACAAACCGACCATTGAACCAGAATGCAGTGTAGACTAGTCAGCAAAAAGGTTGACCAAGACAACCAATCCTAGGGCCCAAAGTGAACACGCCACAGGAAGTTCATAAAGCCTGCAATTTACTGATGAGATAAGACCTGGGGCCATCACTCACAGATTCTTAATTCAGACTTTATGTTTCTATTTCCTGTGTTCAAGCTCTCCCAAGCTTGAATGTCCAGTCTCCTGAAATACCCCGGCCCAGAAGTTGCAATTGTCAAAGGGGTTGCTATATACAATAAGGAGCCCCAGGAGTAGCAAATCCTTGAGGCTCCAGAAAGTAACAGAAACAGAGACAACATACAATTCCTGGCTAGGAGAGCTAGATCAACACATTTATTAAAAACACAGGAACCAGATACGGTGTTTGCGGGCTTCAATACTGTTTAGCATCCTTATGAATATCCTGAAGTGTCTTTTTGTAATAAACCAAGCCACCAGGAGGAAGAACTTCATCTAGTCTTGAATAAGATCTGAGATCCTATTTAGCCTCCAGCAGGCACGAAGGCAACTAAAGGCAGCATGAGAATAATGCATAAACCTGACTAACTTAAATTTCTGCATTACAAAACAGAAACCATAAACAAAATTAAAATGCAAATGAAACCCCAGGGAAAATATACGCAGTAGGCATTGGAAGTGAAATTTAAATATCTTTTCTTGAGTCATTTTTTAAATTAAAATTAAGATTTTATGTACATGCGTGTAGGGTGTGCGCACACGCAAACGCACACAAGCGCGCATGTGCAAATACGCATGGAGTCAGGGAACAACTTCCAGGAGCCCATTCTCTCCAGCTGCAGGGCCCTTGGACTCAACTGACGTCATTCAGTCCATCGGGCTTGTACGGCAAGTGCTCTTCCTGCCGGGCTGTCTCGCTGGCCCAAGACTCCTCAATTTTTAGAATTATATACTGAGATATTTTTGGATGTAGTCAGATATCTTGGATTTCCTTTAAAACATGGGGCAGGGAACAGAAGGGGGGGCATAACAAAACAACTGGTCACTGAGGTTCATGATTCAGTATACATCCAAGTATCTAAAGTCAGCAGCCGTGGCTGTCTGACCAAGGCTTGCATATGTTCAAGCCAGTCAAGAGTCTGGCATGGAGGGTGGGGCTCAGGGGCCCCTACACCTAACTAAGGAGCTGCTGACAGGTGGTGTCTTGTGGAGGAGGGAGATTGAGTTTTCTTTAAGGGTGTGGCCCCTGGTAGGTCAGCCACGCCCCAGTGGACAATCTCACATCCGAAAGTGTAAGGGCAGCACAAACTGGATTTGGTGGGTTATAGAAAGAAATAAAGGAAAGTAGGAAGGAAGGAAAGGAAGAAGAGAGGGAGGGAGAGGGAGAGGGAGAGAAAGGTCAGAAGTTAGGAGGGGAAATGGGGGTGGATATGGGAGGGGTTGGGGTGAATATAATCAAAATCTATTGTATAAAATTCTCAAAGAATTAATAAAAATATTGCATTACATATTTAATAGTATACAACTTGTCAAATCAACAAGTCTTCTTAGTGAGGTGTGGGATGGGAAAGTCTTAGTCACTGCTGGTGGGAGGGAGTTGGAACTGATCATCGCAGTAGGCTGAGAGCAGACACCTCAACAGACACCTTAAGTTTCCATCTCCGAAATTTATCCTGCAGAGAATGATCAAATGCTCACAGATGGGCAGGAAGGCTTACAGCCATGGTATTTATGTTAATGAGAAAAACAAAACAAAACAAAACTAGCTGCCCCAAATTGTAAGAGGCAAAAGGAATACATCATGATACAAACTAGAATATTACCTGGGCAGAAAAGCAGTTTTGAAAGGGAATATTGGAAGTCAGGAGGAAATGATCGTGACTTACAAAGTATTTTCATCAATGGTTAAAAGGAGTAACAAAAATGTACTAGAGAGATATACTAAAAACACACATTTTCATATACTACCGACCTATCCTTCCATGGTGGCACAGCACACAGGTGTGTGTTTGTTCTCTGGTGACGGGGTGGGAACTCAGTACCTTATGCTTGTCAGGCGAGCATTCTGTTCCTGAGCTACAACCCTAGCCTGAGAGCGGGCCGGCTTCATTGCTTTCTCGACAGCAAGCTATGCTGTATCTCTTTTGCTCTACCACATGCATGAAACCTGTAAGTGTCTTTGTACTCTGACTGCATAGCAATTTTCAACTATTTGAAAAACGTGGTTAGAGTGTTCATTCGTGGGAAAGATTCAGGAAGATCGGCGGCTGATTGTTGAAAGGAAAACAGACACCATCAGCGAGGATGGATAAAAACTAAGGCTTACGAGACAAAACCTCATTTCTACTTAATATCTTATGAGGCACACTTTATCTATAAAATGTGGTATTCAGGAAAAGACAGTGTGTTAGAATTCTCTATACCAGGAACCATCTCTGTAGCTTTAAATATGCATGGGGCGTGGGGGCTGGAGAGATGGCTCGGTGGTCAAGATACACATTAGTCTTCTAGAGGATCCCAGGACCCCAGCATGTGTATAAGGGATTTCTAATAGCCTGCAAACACCTGGTTCCTGTGGACCTGATACCATGCTCTTCTCGGTCACTCCTCAACATGTGACATACGCATGTTTTAATTTAAACACTAAATTAAAAAAAGAGAAAGATAGAGAAAATGTCTATAGTTTATACCCACATTTCCAAATCAAGAACTCAGCCTGTGTAATTACTCAATATACACCACTAAGTCAAATTCTCACTTGGATTAAGGACTACTAAGAAAGGTCCAGGGAAGTTCCTGTCCATCTGAGGCCTGGCATAGATTCCGTCCCATAAACCCACCAGGAGTGTCTTTTACTATGGCAATCCCAGGACACAGTGTGGGCATGTACCTCAAGACAGGCCTAGGCCTTCCCCATGTGGATCACTCCAGCCACCAAGTCTGCCACAAGCCTGTGCCCTGGTGGCCTCTCTCACCCTGAGTGATTGCTGGGTTCTCCCATCAGGGCTCTCGCTCCTGACCTTCTCTTTAATTTACTTCCTAGGCCCTGACGATTCTGTTTGGCTCATGGCCAGGTCGGGGTTGAGCATGACTACTTCAGTGTGCCTGGTCTTCCTGGGAGCTGCCCCCTCCCGCCAATCCTTCTCATCGTACCACAGCTGCCCAGGCCAAACCACCACCCCAGTGCCCTCCTCCCCGCAGCCTCCTGAGACACAGTGAGCTCTTACATCGTCCTCACTCCAACTCCACATCACTAGCCGTATAACAACCCTGATGTCTGCTGACCGCCTAGTCAATGAAATGGATTCCCCGCTCACAGCATCTCCAGGCTCTATCTCCACACTTGATGCCAAAGTGTGCAAGGCAGATATCCAGGTTGTCTGGCTCAGCCACCCCTGCTCTTACCTATAAGATGGCCAAGCCTTCGCTCATCAACAACGACACCAGGGCATGCTGGTACTTTTCTAACTCTCAGGTTAAATGGGTCTGTTATAGCCATTATCATCACATTTTTAAGCAGACAGGCTAATCAAATCCTGGCACAGCCAGATCTCTTCAGACTTCTAGCTTGCAGGGGGCGGAAGCACCTCCCACCTATCTTTTGTTAAGATGGGGAGAGGCTTGGAGATCTCTCCCTGAGAGCGGTTGTTCTAGTGAGCAGGAGGCGCTCGCAGCACTGAAGAGCATCCCACTGTGGACTTCCCAAAACAGTCAGTAAACACTGCCTCACCACTCACACCGCCCGTCCTTAAGGTTGCTGGAATTCCAGAAAGCCCAACACTGCCCTTGACCTAGCAGGATGGGCCTAACGTGGACACTGTGCACTAACCAAGACCCGCCCCCACCCCCTTGCAATGCTGGGCACACGCCTGGTCTTGAATATGCTAAGAAAGTGTTCTACCACCGCGCTACACCCTGACCTTTAAACACAGTCACCGCAAAAGCCCTTCGCGGCCCGGGGACAGGCAGCTCTGACTGTATCAACAGCTCTCTGTCAAGAGTCCAGTACTATGCCTGAGAAATCCCAAAGCCTCATAAACGCAAGTCGCTTCATCTTGCTGAGAGCAGGCTAATCGTTGAAAAATGCCTTCAGATTTTAGCCCTGCTGCTAAAATTACCCACTTCTTGCCAAGAGCGACAAGAAAGAAGAAATCTCAATTACTGATCACCCCCCATATTTATTTTAGGGACAGATTACTTACTTGGGAATGATTACTCGAGGTCTCGATTTTCTCCTGGGACTTGTCTCTGGCTAGCCTGGCAGCTTCTTTCACCTCCTGGAACTTCTCTGCAAACTGAACATGCAGACCAGTTATCAGGACTGACTTGAATCTTACTTCCGGCCATACCCAGCAGCCACCTTTATTATTCTGTATCCATTGTAAGCTTATAAATTCTGTACAAATGGCAGAAAACCTTTATCTGTCATTAAGAGGAAACAGAGATAAGAAAGCTCCCTCCTTCCAATAAACACCACTGGTCACGGTCACCCTGGGGGCAGTGTCAAAGTTACAGGTGCTAACTGGCTGCAGTAACTAAGAGAAAGCATGTTTTAAATCCTCTGGTTAACGGAACTTAATACAAAGGCGACACAGAAATAGAGCCTTCCTGCGCTGAAGAATCTATTTTGAGAGTTTAAGAAAACCCACAAACGCCATGGGAGGGAATCAAGAACTTGGAAGTTAAAGCCATGAGAAAGGAAAGCGAGGCTGGGTTTGATGGCGCATACCTGCACCCCTAGAACGTGGGAGGCTGAGGTGACAGAACTAAAATCTCAAAGCCAGTTCATGTCATATAAAGAGGTCTAGAGCAGCCCGATATAAATCATCAGACCCCGACAAGCAGCAACAACAACCACAAAATGAACACCAAAAATGGCAGGGGGGTAGTTTCAGGTACAAAATAGAAAAATGCAATAAACTAGCTCTTTAGTTATTCCATAGTTTGGTTTTCAATGCTTCGGCAAGAGGGACAACACGGGACAAAATGCTAATGTGACGTTAACCTTCACTGTCTGCTTTGCTTGACTCCCTCAGCAGCCACCTAGGAGACACACCTCTCTGTACATCTGCGAAGTGTTTCCACGGAGGTTTGACTGAGGTGGGAAGACACACCTGAGCATAGATACCATCCTGTATACTGGTCTCAGAAGACATAAAGGCGGTGGGGGCTGAGTACCAGCATTCTCTCTGCTTTCTGTCTACAGATGCAAAGGGACCAGCAGCCACTTCCTATCTTCCCTACCCTGACGGACTGCACCCTCAAAGCCTGAACCAATAGAAAGCCTGCTTTAGGTTGCTTTGATCACCGCAATAAGAGAAGGAACCAATACTAGGAAAATTGAAGTCTAGGTGATACGTGCGGCGTTTATTATTATATATCGTCTCTATTTTGAAAAATGTTCTAATATTTCCATAGTTTAAAAATCCTAAAGCCAGGGCTAGAGAGATGGCTCAGCAGTTAAGAGCACTTACTTGTAGAGGACATGAATCCTAATGCCCATGTCAGGTGGCTCACACCCACCTGGAACTCCAGCCCCAGGGGACCCAACACCCTCTTCTGGGGTCTCTGTGCACTGCAGTCAGGGCACAAATCCACACTCAGATACACATAGACACATAATTTAAAGGAAACATTTAAAGAATCTTTTTAAAAATCCTAAAGTCACAGGTAAATGCTATCGGTTGCTGGCTCAATAGTCACTGACTGGCGAGAGGACTGAGGTCTGTTAGCAGTACACTGTTAGCGCAGAGAATGGCTTAACAGACAATGCTGGTATTATAAACCAGGGGAGGGTAAAAATGGCAACACCGGCAAACAAGAAAAGCCAGCAAGCTACACAACCCTGACATTTCTTGGGGTTTTGTCAAGTGCTCATTTGGGGTGAGCACAAGCTCCCTTCTCTGAGCAGCACTGGGAGCCCCGACAGACAGCGGGTGCTGGCAAGCCCCAGAGCCCGCCCCCCCCCCCGCCCCCTCCCTGCCCCAGCGGAGAAGAGCATCCTTCCTGTTAGAGCCTGCGCCCCCTGCAGGCCTACTGACCAAGCTACAGACATGGGGCTTCACTATGTCTTGACCAGTCCAGAGCTGTCAAAGGAAAAATCACTTTACCTGCTGCTTAAAACAGAGGAGACTCATTGGGGATGGAGACCACGACTCCCTCTCTGGGGAACCCCTGACAGGGAGGGGCCCTGCTTCTCCTTCTGGTAAACTGCCCCTTCGCCCCCTCCCAGCCCCAGGTACATGTGGGTTTATTCCTGAATGAGCTCTCGCCTACTGAGAAGGAAACAGTCATGTCAAAGACTTGGTCCCTCTCCACAAAGGAACTCTAAGTTTGTAAAGGACTCTGCTTACATTCAACAGACACAAACTAAGAACGACATTTCAGGAAAAGAGGTTTTAAAGCAATAAAAGAGGAGATTGGGGCTAGAGAGACGGCTTACAGCTGTCGAGAGTACTTGTTGATCTTGCACAAGGCAGGGTTGGGTTCCCAGCACCCACAGGGCAGCTCACACCCATTTCTATCAGTGTCAGGGGTTCTGATGCCCTCTTCTGGCCTCTGAAGGTACTGCATGCAGATTTAAATGGTGCTCATACCAGGCAAAACACTCAGAGACACATAAAATTAAAATAAATAAATTGTAAAAATACATATTCACAAACAAGAGAAGCCTCACAGATACATTTTAAAATGTTCACTTAAAATATATTACATGTCCAGATATACAATAAGCTATGCATGGTAGCTCATGCCCATTATCTCAGTACTTGAGAGGCTGAGGCAGGAGGATTACTGAGAGTTCAAAGTTAGTCAGCCTTGCATACATAATGAGTTCCAAGACAGCCTGGACTATAATGTGGGACCTTATCTCAAAAAACCAAAACCCCCCAAAACAATAACAAAAACAAAACAGAACGAACAGATCTACACGTTATCAGCTGATACAGGATGGAGTGGAACGAGCCACATGAACAGACCTCAATCAACTGAACAAGAACGAGCTTACAGCAGGAGGGGAACACACATTAACAGGAAGATTACTCGGCGTGGTAAGGGGGGAAGTGTGCTGAGCCGCCATGAGAAAGACCAACCTTAAAACACCAGGCCGGGGTGCGAACAGAATTAAGCGTTTATCAGACTGCTGCTTGAGGGCTAGGAGGGAAACTGTCTAAACTTGGAGGCCATGGAAGAAAAATCACAGACGTGACAGGTTTGACTACGTAACAGTTCAAAGCCTTTGAGTGGAGGAACAAAAACAACAACAACAAAACCAAAAAAACAAACAAAACCAAAACCCAAACCCCTGACTCAGAAGGGAAACAACAGCCTGGGAAAATGCCCTCAGCCAGGACAGGATAGCAGAAAAGAAAAAAAAAAAAAAGACCATTATTTTTTCACAGAGTTTGTACAAGATAAAAACGCCAATAGATAAATGGCAAAATTCCTGAGGAAAAATACATACAGTAAATAAACAAGTTCTGAGGAGGGTTGCTCGGCCTGGCTGGAAATTTGAAGCAAAATAATGAAGTGCTGTTCTTTGCCCGTGAAATTAGCACACACTAACTACAATCATAAACTCCAGTGCTGGCAAGATCCTTCTGGTGGCGTGTTTTGGTACAGCCCCACTGAGAAGCAGTTTGGAAGCACATATTGTAAGTGACAAAAACATTCATACCTACTGACGCGGAGATATCGCTTCTGGGAAGCTGCAGAGAAGGTAATTGAGAATATGAGAAAAGGGGCCTTCGATATAATCATCATTATCCTAGCATTATCTACAGTAATGAAAAACTGGAAGCGATCCAAGGCCTGCGGGGCTGGTGGGAGAGCGATCCCTTCACAGCCTTCAACTGCCGGGAGAGCAGAGGCAGGCTCAAAGTTCCCAAAAAGTTATCGCTGGCAGAGACCGCCTCCAGGTCTAATATTTCTAATATTTCTCCTTGACTATATTACAAAGCACATACACTCGTAAGCCTGGGGAAATGCTGTTTTAGTTTTTTGTGTCTGTGTGTGCATACGGAGGTCAGGAAGGTTTCTGCAGTCAGTTCTTGCCTTCCACTTTTATGTGGGTCCCAGGGATTGAACTCAGGATGTGCGGCAAGTGTCCTTACACCTGCTGAGCCATCGGTAGCCCCAGAAGATGTTTCTAGAACCTGTGGTCTCATCAGACATGAGCACCAAGCGCGTAAGCTTTCTATATGCATTCATCTTCTAAAAATGAAATGATATTGTGTATCTCACTTACAATCACTTTTGAAATTAATAATATGGCCTCAATACTTTCAATCATTTATACGATCTTCTACTAAATTATCTTAATTTTTGTACAATATTTTCTTGAAAGATACACTGGACTATTTAATCAATTTCTTTTCTTTTCTTTCTTCTTCTTCTTCTTCTTCTTCTTCTTTTTTTTTTTTTTAAATACAGGGTCTCTCTGGGTAGCTCTGGCTGGCCAGGAACTCACTGAGATCTGCCTGCCTCTCCCTCCTGAGTGCTGGGATTCCAGACATACATCACCACGTCCAGGTCACCTGTCCCCTTATGTTGGACTTTTTAGTTTGTCTGTCTGTCTCTTTCTCTGATCCTGCAAGAAATCCCCGTAGCAGCTGCATCCTGCCAACAATATTTCCTTACACCTACTCATGGATCGAAGGAGATTCAAAACAGAGTTTTCTGAAATACACTGCCAAATACATTTTTTAAAATTCTGAGATCATTTTCTCAAGTTGTAACAATTTAAATCAAAATTATCATCATTTATGAAAAATGAGACTATTACCGTTTGATCTTACGTGCCTCTGCTTTGGGGTGGGGGTGGGGTTGCTCTGGAAGACCTGAACCCTATTGTCTGCCTACTAAAAATTGAGTGTTTTCTTTTTTTATTAGCTTAACAGAATCTCACAGTTGCCTGAACAGTGAGGAGCGGAGCAGTCTAGGCTGATCATGGCCACCTACTTTACTATTTATTTATTTTGGTGTGGTGGGCTGAGGACCAGGGCTGAGGACCCAGGGCTGACAGGGGAGCCAAAGATGACGCCTGTCCCAGTGTTTCTCAGGGAGTGTTGGGTACCACTCTCTGCTTTCTTCCATGAATGCAGATGTGTTGAGTGCAGCTTGAGAAGAATGATTGACAAAGGGTAAAACAAACAAAACAAAAAAGGCAGCAAACTCTTCGGCCCCACAGCCTGGAGCCAGGGTGTCTCTGCCACCACTCTGTCACCCTGTGGAAACACCACGGCCAAGGCCACTCTTAGGAAAGGAAGCATCTACTTGGGTCCTCCTTCACAATATATCCTGAATGGGATCCGTTTGGACACAGCCACTGTTTTCTGGTCCAGGTCACTGCCATCTGTGAGCTGGGTGTGCACTACAGCTTCCTAACTGGTGACAACTTCCATCCGTGCCTCCAGCAGATCTCTCCTCAGCACGGTAGGAAGGCGTGGTGATGCACAGCTAGGATCCTAGCACTCAGAAGGCAGAGGCAAGAGGGTGACAAATCGGAGGCCAGTCCAGGCTACAGAGTGAAACCTGTCTCATAAATACACACATACATACATATGTACATATGTACATAATGCACGCACATACATACATACATATGTACATAATGCACGCACATACATACATACATATGTACATATATGCATGCACATACATTGTTTTAGTCACTCTCGTATTGCTATGAAGAGACACCAGGACCAAGTTAACACTTCAAAAGAAAGCATTTAATTGGGGACTTGCTTTCAGTTTCAGAGGGTTAGTGCATTATCATCATGGTGGGGTGCATGGGGGCAGGCATGCCACTGGAGCAGTAGCTGATCCAGAGAGAGAGAGAGAGAGAGAGAGAGAGAGAGAGAGAGAGAGAGAGAGAGAGAGAGAGACAGAGAGAGAGACAGAGACAGAGAGAGAGAGAGAAATATGCTGGGCTTGGTGTGAGCTTGAAACCTCAAAGCCCACCCCCAGTGACAGACTCCCTCCAATAAGACCACGCCTCCTAATCCTTCTCCAATAGTGCTACTCTCTGATGACTATGCAATCAAACAGATGAGCCTACGGGGGCCATTCTTACCCAAGTCACCACATGGTGTGAGCAATATACTGCCTTCACTTTATGTAATAATCCTATTCTCTTCTGTTACTTGCAGCCAAAAGTACTCTAAAACACATTAGAAGAACACAGCCCCCAGGTAGAAAACTGGCCTTTAAATCAGTCGACTGGGAGACAGGAGGCTGGGTAACACTCTTAAGATTATACTCAATTAATAAAGGGAATGCTGGGGGATATGTGGGTTATAGATTATTTTTATTTAAAATATGCATCACATTTTTTTGTATTGTGTGCACACATATACCATGACAAGCATGTGGAGGTTGGAGGACAGCTCGCAGGAGCTGTTTCTCTCCTATTACCATGTGCCCAGGGGTTGAATTCAGGTCATTAGACTTGGTGGCAGATGCTCGTAGCAACCGAGACAACTCATTGGGCCCCTGCCTTACTTTAGTTTTTGTTGATGAGGTTAAAATACTCCGGGGGGGGGGGGGGAAGCCACTTATGGGAGAAAAGGTTTATTTTGACTCACAGTCTCATGTTATATCCTATCACAGCGGGGACGCCAGCACCAGGAGCTTGAATAACTGGTTCTATCCACAGCCCATCGCAGAGAGAAATGAATGCCTGCCCATTTGCTCGCTTGTGCTCAGCCCAGTTCCCCCACTCTCACGCTGGGTAGGATCCCTGCCTAGGGAATGGCGCTGCCCACAGTGGACGGGGTCTTCCCCCATCAATGAACTTATTAAGACAATCACTTCAGACACACCCACAAGTCAATCCTACACAGATGATCCCTCATGGAGACCCCCTCAGCTGATTCTCCATTGTGTCGAGTTGACAGTTAAGGTAATCACCACACCCAGATTATAATATTAAAGCTGAAGGCAGTTATCACATAGGTGTGTGGGTTGAGAAGCATTCATTCGCCATAGAGTGGGGCAGACTCTATTCTGGGCCATTCGCCCTTCTGAAAGAACACGTTTCCTCTGTCTGCAGTGAATGAGAAGGAAGCAAAGTCAGAATGGTGGGCACGTGAGGTCAGATGCCAGAGAGACTAAAATGCTAACGATTCTTCTCCCTGGTCCACCTCCTTTGTCTCTTTCCGTGACTTCTTTCTAGCAGAGAAGGCATACTCCGTCCCAACAGTCCTCAGCAGGCTGAAGTATCATGACTTCTCCAGGGGACACACGGATCCTAATTCCATTTCGGGAATATACAGCTTTTATTATTTTTGGAAAGCCTGTCTATAGAGCAGAAAGTTTCCGCCTGGTACTTCCTGGGCTGTGGCTGCTGAGCGCACTTTCTAAATGAAAGCTAAGAACAAGGTATCTATTTTCTTTCTGGGGGTTGGAGAGAGAAGTTCACAGAAAGCCTTCCTAAGTGAAAATGTCCACACTGGTGTTTCATTGTCCAGCCCACAATGTCTGATTACTGATCCCCCTGCAGGTCTGTGGGCGGCTGCACGGTTGCGCAGAGAAGGCGGGAATACTGAGTCACAGCTGCTCTCCAGCACACAAGCCTCAGGAACCCCTCAGGCCCAGGTTCCCTCTGGGCGAGCTAATTGCCGCTTGTCGGGGCTGCTAGCCTCTATTCGTGGCAATTTATCAGTGTGTGGTTAATCGCTGCCTTCAAAGAGAAAGGAAACGCTGATTTGAAATATGTTGGACAAAGGACATATTTGAGAGCTTGCTTCAGAAATCTCTGTGATGATGGCAGGCCACAGTCAGAGCAGAGATGAGACTGCTGCCGGAGCCCCGGGTGACTCAGGAGGACGGGACACTCCTCCTTAATAACAAGACGTGTTCTTTGTCTGGGAAGAACGGGAAGTAGCATGGACCAAGGAAGGAAGAACTGAACTTTCACACCTTGTCCTACTTCTGTTTGGAGCTTTCCTTTTGATTTTTTCTCGCTGATGTTTTCTTTCCCCTTTATCTGTCCTCACTACCTTGTTTCCTCTACGGACTGAAAGAGATTGGACCAGGAAGCTAGGAGTGCTTCTTTCAGACTCTCCTGGGCTCCAGGACAGAAGCAGAAGCGGGTGCTAAGATGGGCCCAGACATGACTAGATGCTAACCCAGCAGCCTGAGGCCTGCAGACACGAAGACGGTGTAGGAGTGAGTGCTGGGCATGATAAAGGGCCTCCCTGGCATCTCCTCTCTCTAGCAGGCAGCTCTGTGGGATGGAAACCACACAAAGCCCTGCTCCACTTCAGAGAGAGGCCCTGGACACTCATTCTCGGGCACCATAGCTGATTCTGCTCCCCTCCCCCACTGCAGAAGACACTGTTACTATCCGTTCCTCATCATCCCAGAGTCTTGGCCTCCCCTCATCTGTCTGACAAAGTTCTGCCAATTTTTAAAAATTCATAAAAATGCTCCATCTCTTACTCAAATCGTCATCAGCTCTACCCTGGACTGAATCCAACGCGCTTCCAGGAAAGGAAAAAAAGAAAAAGAATATCTGGAATGCAGATCTGATCACTTTACTTTTGGGGCTAAAATCCTTCAAAGGTCACAGGATAAAATCTAGAAACCCCAGTATGTCCTGCAAGACCATCCAAAAGCAGTTTCTAGGAGTCAAATCAGAGAAGACTTGGCCAGTGTCTGCAGCTTCCCTCTGTAGCACACGTCCAGTGCCAGGGCTAGAGCTGCTTCCTGCCCTTGGAATGACAATGGGATGCCCCTGGGAACAGCCTTGGGACACCCTACTGAGCCAAGCACACTAGGAAGGTGGCCTGGAGCCAGGTCTGCACTGGATCCTGGGAAATGGTCAAGGTCAAAGGTGTAGGGTCAAGGTCAAAGGTGTAGGGGAGGGGAAGAAACAGAGCTGGACAATTTTGTCACAACTGGTGACAAGGAGACTTGGGATTAGCAATGTTACCGGGCTCAAGTGTAACCAGAACCTAAAAGCAATCGTATTCCGCGTGCCTGCCCCTTAGAGGGCCCCACTCTTTCTTTAGAAGATAATCTTTCGAGCCATACAGCCTCAGGGCCCGGAGGGTGCTCAGGTACAGCCTCCTTAGGATCCAGTTTATCCAGAGATAAACCGGCCACGTGCCAGAGGAGAAAGTGTCACACATCCTATCCAAGACACATGCCAGCTCTCCACAGTCACCCTGACCTCTGACCCCACCGATTGTCCAGTTATTAAGGATGCAGCCATGAGCATCACGGAGCACAGAGAACAGCTTGCTCTTGGAGCTGCAGGTCACACTGGGCCCTTTCTCCAGCGTGACCTTGACGAGAGATCACACGGCCACGCTTCTGCCAGCCCCACTCCTCACGCCTTCATCCATCAATGCTGCTGCAAACCTCGGGAGTCTAGGGAGACTGCAGCTTCAGGATGGCCAGAGGCCCCTCAGGCCGCTGGAATGCTTTCCCAAGCAGAGCAGTGTATTGGAGCTGCGGGCCTCTTCCCACATCCCGGCTCCCGCACGGCTAGCTTTACACCAGAAATAACAACACACAAATTGTATTCAAGGAGTCTGAAGCTGTTTGAGAGAGGGGCCCCCTCACCCACAGTGCCGCACACTGGAAGGCACTTACCTTAGTGAGCTGCTGCTCTGAGGAGAATCCCAGACCGAACACTGTGTTGGCTCTGCTATCTGCCCACTGCCCGAACTTCTGCGAGGTTTTGGTGAACGTCATGTTCGGGGTGATGGTGCTGTTTATGATCACCTACAGGAGACAGCCCAGAGAGGAAGGGCGTTAGCTGTGGACGGACCCTTTTCTCCCGACAAAGGCCATGGCTATGGGATGCTTCCTCTGTCCTGCTGGATTTGCTCCTGGGTTGTTCTTACCAGGGCAGACACAACACCACGACAAAGGGCAACTCCAGATGCTTCGCAATAGAAGCCCAAGACAGACCTTTCATAAAACCAATAGGAAAACATCTCACCTGAGAACCGTTTCCAAAACTGGTGTTTTATTGCCTCACAGATGCCAAGTATCAAAGTTCCCTTAAAGGCTGGCCATGTGTGGCCCTCCCCCACACCCCACCTCCCTTTTGAATTCCCAGGCACTCTAAAAGCCAGCCGAACCAGTTAATACTTCCGCCAGCCTTTGCTTCCCAAGGGGGAAAGAGAAGATTTCCATCTGGAGCGTGGGTAGGGGGTTAATCAATAGTAGACTAGCCATACTGGTGTGAGCGGGGAGACTGTAAGGGATGGCTCAGGGGCCTGGCGCTGGCTGTTACCACCCCTTGGCCTCAAATGAAGAAAGAAGTGGAGGGTCCATGCGGTCTATGTGTTTTCTAGCTTTGTATTTCTGGCTACCATGAAGTTACTGTCCAATGTTCTGAAGCAATCAATGCAGTGCTCACCAGATGGCCCCCGGGTTGGTCACATCCATATCCTTAGGGGTTCTCTGGATGCCAGTAGATAGAGGCTGCCCTGAGCGTAGCACGCGGCTCTCAGGCTTTCTCAGAGTTTGCCACGCTGCAACAGCTCTTTAAAACTAAACAGTTTCTAAGTTATTTCATCTAATCTTATCTTTAAATAAGGGAAAACTGAGGCTCAACAAAGTCAAGTGGCTTGTTCAAGGTCACAGACCAGCAAGCGGTTAGAAGGACGTGGTTAACTGATTTCAAGGGCAAGACCTATTCATCCTGCTTGGGGATCAGCTCAGCTTCTTTGACCTATGAACTTAGCAACTTTGGGGAGCTCCCAGCCATTCTTTTCACAGATTGCTCCTGTGCCGTCTTTTCTCCTTGCCTCTTTCCACAACTCCAGCTATGCCTGCACTAGACCTTATGAGTGTGTTAGGCCTGTTTTATGTTGACCGATTGCCACTGCCCTTCTCTCTTGGTTCTCTGTGGTTTAATTGAGACATTTTAAAAAAGATTTACTTCTTATTTTTAACTATGTATATGTGTTGGGAAAGACGGAATGCCTGTGAGCATAGGTGCCTGTGGAAGTTAAAGTGCTGGGTGCCCTGAAGCTGGAGAAGGAGTAATAGGCTGCTGTAACATGGGTGCTGGGCTTTGAAAACGGGTCCCAAGGAAGAACACTATGTGTTTGTCACCACTAAGCCATTTCTCCAGGCCCCGATCTGAGCATTTTTAATTGATCTGTTTTCTTGGTGGTTGATATAGTATATCTGCTGTAAAATCTACCCACTCAGTACCTTGTGGGGGTGGGGGCGAGGGAGGAACAAAGAGAATGGAGGAGTTTTAATTGGTTAGCTAGTTTTGCTTGGTAGCTCTGACTAGCCTTGAACTCACCATCCGCCTTCTTCAGCCTCCCCAGTTCTGAGATTCACCACCATTCCTGCCTCCACTGAGTTATTTTTAAAATCTAGCATATTCAATATTTGAAAAAAATATATTCCAAAACCAGGCATGGTAGAGTACACCTTTAATTCCAGCAATTGGGAGGTAGAGGCAAAAAGATCTCTGAGAATTTGAGGTTCCCTGATTTACAAATCGAGTTCCAGGTCAGTTAGGGTCCACTTCGTGAGATCTTGTCTTAATCAAAACCAATCCATCAATATTCTAAATCTCTGAGGATAGTCTTCCCTTTGCCCGTTTGGTTCATTTCCTCTCTGTTTCCTCAATAAATTGATGTATTTATTTCAAAATCCTTGATGAAAACACTAACAGCTGGACCATCTCTGAATCTTTCATTATCTGGGCTTCCCCTCCTGACTCGAGGCATATGGTCCCAGATTTCTGCAGGTCTAGTCTTTTTTGTTTTTAAATCTCATGCTGAATGCAAAGACTCCATAGAATGTGACCATCTGCCAGAGCATGTTCCCCTTCCTCTCGGCTAGATGAATTAGGCAGACAGGAAATCCCTTCATCTCCGGGCCGGACTGGGTCAGGTTGGGTGTCAGCTCCCATGGGACTCAGTCTAACTTTGGTTCACTCCTGGACTTAGGACAGGCTCTTTAAGGAGTTCAACAGAGAGATCTTTATCTCCTCTGCCCTGAAGGACTGTGGAGAGTCAGGACTATCCTTGAAATAGTTTTCAGCTTGCTTTTATTTTTTTTAATATTTATTTATTTATTATGTATACAATATTCTGTCTGTGTGTATGTCTGCAGGCCAGAAGAGGGCACTAGACCCCATTACAGATGGTTGTGAGCCACCATGTGGTTGCTGGGAATTGAACTCAGGACCTTTGGAAGAACAGGCAATGCTCTTAACCTCTGAGTCATCTCTCCAGCCCCATCAGCTTGCTTTTATAGCTTGTTAATTCCACAGACCTTCCCAACTAGGCCACCCTCCTATACTGGCTTCAGACCTTCTACATAGCTGAGCATGGCCTTGAACTCCTGACGCCCTGCCTCTACCTACCAAGTGCTGGGATTATACACATGTCCCACCACCCAGCTAGCAAACTGTGAAGGCGCCATGTGCTTGGGGTTACTCAAGTCTGCCCTCTGCCATTTAAGCAATGTGACCGTCGAGATCTCCACTGGTCTCTCTATCCATAGAAGCATTTCTGCAGGGCCCAGCTCTGCGTACAGCCCAGGTGACAGGGTGTTGACGGAGCCCATTATCCCTGCATCCGTTCTCTGCTCTCTCTGAGGCTTTCATGGTTTTGTGTATTTTACACTGTAACTTAAGAAAATGTCTTGGGTGGGGGAGAGGGGAGCCGACCATTTTGAAGTTCCTCAATCTCAGTTTCATCTCTTTGGCCACTGCTAAGTGCTGATTCCCTCCCTCAGCAGGATGTCTGCCAGGGCCCAGCCCCAGCTGTCAGCCTGTATCCAGAATTGGCAAATGTCTCTAGGAGGAAATCCGCCCATTTTGGCTGAGCGGGCCCATCTCTTTGGAATTTTGGTCTTTCTAGCCCTCAACGTTCTAAAGATCTTTGATGCACTCAAATCACATTTGTGGGGACAGGGATGTAGCACAGTGCTTGCTTCATGTGTTCATGTCCCCAGTACTGCCCCCCAAAGTCATATTTCTTCCACTTGTTACCAGAGAGAACCCCAGCCCATGAGAAGCTACATAATTCACCTAGAAGCTAAGTGCTGAGTCAGGACAAACTCAGACACAGTTCACGATGTGCTGGGACATTATTCTGTCATGTTTACGGGAAGCATGCAATCTCTCATAAGGTTGTTGCTCATGGCCTACTGAGCCAAACCAGGCTCAGGCAATGCCAGTCTAGTTTGTTGGACAGGGTTTAAGCCCAGCTACTCTCCAAGTCCAGGAACGCCCTGTATTCATTCAAAGCAGGAATTCCAAGAGTACTCGCCACCTGCTCATCTCCCTCCTCTTCCATCTGTAGCACGTCATGGAAAACAGAACAAGGAGCTGTTGAACTGCAGCTCATAACCGCAGACTCCTCCTGTCTCCTTCCCGCCTGTCTCCATGGGTCCTGTGTCTCCGTCTCTAACTCCAGGACATTCTCCTACCCATACAATTATACTGTGCACTTCCCTGGTAACAAAAGGGTTGTTCGTCCTTGGGATACAAAATGCTGACCTTGCAGAACTCGTGAGGATTTTGCAGAGGGAGCTGCAAGCATCCTCCTCGTTCCTCATTAAAAGGTCTGTAGTTACCAGTCCCTGTCGTCAGCATGAAGGTGCCAGCGCCCTTATCTACGAGCTGGAGGAGAGCCAGGAGGGGGAAAGTGAATTGCTCACGCTGGCTCCCTGCGGGCTTCAGATGCCTTAGCTGGTTCTGAACCGTTTACCCAAGGTTCTGAGACTTCCTAGATCTGGAAGGAAGAAAGAAAGGGGAGGAGAGAAAAGAAACGGTGGCAAGGAAGGCTACTAATCAGCACTACAGCGTCGCTTTCCTGTGCTTTAACTACCGAGGTGGTTAGTCTGAGCAGCGTCGCAGCCAGAGCAGTAGGTGAGACAGCTGGCTGGCTACCCTCCCAGAAAACCTAGATCATCCACCTCCGCAGGAGCAGCAAGAATGACACCCCTGCGAGCATGCTGTCAAAATATCCCCAGTCTTGGAATCTTCTTCCTTTTCTTGCCACTGACATGGGAACAGCCCCTGGCTGCACGGCCTTGTCCTTCAGATAGACTGGGTGGCAGCCGGTAGGGCCTGCTCCTTCTGCGCCTGCCCCTACCAGGCTCTGCCTGTCCCTCCCGGCTGACCGTGTTTGCACCTAGAAGGCTTTGTATTTCTCCTGGTGACTCTGAGCTTTGGCTCTTGCCCTTCTCAGGCATGGAGGAAGGAAGGAAAGAGCGTGAGCACAGACAGAAAGACCTTTAGAAAAACGACATTTCTGTTTTTTTAAAAAGCACCTTGCTGTAGCCCAGGCTGGCCTTGAACTCGGGAGCCTCCTGACTTAGACTTCCAAGTGTTGGATTATAGACATGTACCTCCAAACCCAGCTGAAAAGACTTTTTTTTAAAAGAAGAAATTATTTATGTACTTTACGTATATGAATATTCTGTCTTCATGCACACCAGAAGAAGGAATCTGATCCCATTACAGATTGTGAGCTACCATGTGGGTGCTGAGAATTGAACTCAGGACCTCTAGAAGAGCAGTCAAGTACTCTTAACCACTGACCCATCTCTCCAGGCCCTCCAAAAGGCCTTTTAATCTGCTGTGGGTCACAATGGTGAGTGCCCTGTGCAGCTGGGTGGGCAGGAAGGACAGCCTGAGGTTCAGGACAAAGAGATGCAAACTTAAGGGACTGAGGGCAGTTTAGTTATGGGCAAGCGATAACGTGCTCCTGGGAGAATACAGAGCTAGGGAAGACTGACAGACAGAACTTCCCAGCCCAGCTTTATTAGCAGTGTGGAAATATATGATCAGCACAGTCAAAGTAAGTCAGATACCATCAAGGGTTTGGGCAGGAGTATGGAGCAATGAGGCTGGGTTCTCAATATTTAACAACTCCACTTCTGAGCATGGGGAATGTATAGGAGTGCTCACGGGGCAGCGTGTGCAGAAGCAGCACCCCCCACCAGCAGGGCGGGCGTATCATGAACCGTAGCATGCCCATAAGAAATGTTGTCTGGGATAAAACCAGACTCTCTGAACATAGCGGACAATGAGGACTACTGAGAACTCAAGAACAATGGCAATGGGTTTCTGATCCTACTGCAAGCACTGGCTTTGTGGGAGCCTAGGCAGTTTGGATGCTCAACTTACTAGACCTGGATGGAGGTGGGGGTTCCTTGGACTTCCCACAGGACAGGGAACCCTGATTGCTTTTCGGGCTGGGGGGAGACTTAATTGGGGGAGGGGGAGGGAAATGGGAGCCGGTGGCGGGGAAGAGACAGAAATCTTTAATAAATAAATAAATTAATAAAAAAAGAGTAGAATAAAAAAAAAAGATTGACCTGCAAAAAAAAAAAAAAGAAATGCTGTCTAGCAGGAGAATCAACCACAGCCGCGGACATTGCCATGGGTCAGTCACGAAACACAGCATTTGTTCTTCTTTATAAGGATCTCATCAAGAACACATAAGGCATGTCTATTATATAAAAGCCAGAACCAGATAAAATAAACAACATACTATTTACGTCAGGGGTCAACACACTATAATCTTCAGGCCAAATCCAATAAGCAGACTATGTTTTTAGAGTTTTACTGGGTCACAGCTGACCATTTACATATAGTCTATGACCATTTTCTTGCCACTAAGGAAAAGCAGAAAAGCTGCAAGGGATCATAAAAGAAATTACTCTCTCGCTTGTTGAAAAGCCTTCCAACCTCTGGAACATACACACACACACAGACACACACGACACACATGGCAACATTACCAAGGGACAGTTTCAGGACAGGAAAATCTCTAATGGGTCAATGGAGAGCGTGTGATTAGGGAGAAGCCCACACATGCTTCTGGAATACGGTCAGTTCCCAATTTAAAATATTTCTACTTAAGAGTCGTCGGCTTTCTCATGGTATGAAAGCGATTCATACTCATTAGAAATCATACTTCAAATTCTTATTTGTTGTATTTTTGCAGTGCTGGGTTAGAAACGCAGGGCATTGGGCGTGCAGGTAAGAGCTATACCAAAGCCCCTAAGTTTTGATCTTTCCCAGCTGGTGATACCTAGCATGGTCCTCTGCTGGACAGCAGCCGTGTGCTACCATCAGCTGTGTGGTCACACGGTGGACATCAGCACTTCACAACAGCACCTGTGCAGCTCAGCTGGAGCAGTCAGTAGGTTGGTGTGTTCAATGAGTGTGAGCTGGGGCATTCAGTAGGTTGGTGTGTTCAATGAGTGTGAGCTGGGGCATTCAGTAGGCTGGTGTGTTTGATGCAGTGTGAACTGGGGCATTCAGTAGGCTAGTGTGTTCAATGAGTATGAACTGGGGCATTTAGTAGGTTGGTGTGTTCAATGCAGTGTGAACTGGGGCATTCAGTAGGCTAGTGTGTTCAATGAGTATGAACTGGGGCATTCAGTAGGTTGGTGTGTTCAATGAGTATGAACTGGGGCATTTAGTAGGTTGGTGTGTTCAATGCAGTGTGAACTGGGGCATTCAGAAGGTTAGTGTGTTCAATGAGTGTGAGTTGGGGAATTCAGAAGGTTGGTGTGTTTAACACAGTGTGAACTGGGGCATTTGTAGGTTGGTGTGTTCAGTGCTTTGCTGCGTTTCTTTCAATCTGCCATGAGCTTTTTGAGTTGTATACAGGGCCTTTGTGCTATGGGATCTATGTCAACTGAGTAGGAGATGCATGAGGGGCCACTTTAGTATTAATACATCAATGTTAACTGTTACTCAAGCCCGTAACAGAACTGTTAGGGAGGCTCGTCTTCAGGGTGAGAGGAGGATGTAGCCCGAGACACTGGCAAGTCACAATGAGGACAGAGGGGCTGTACTTGTAGAATCTAATCTTAGAGGAAAGGTGGGGCTCAAGGAGACTGTGGGGCAAGCAAGGAAGGGGTCACAGAAGTGGGAAGATCACAGAGGAAGGTGACAAGAAGCCTGGGGCAGAGACCTGCCACCAAGACACAAGTGAGGAAGAGCAGGTGACAAACAAAAGACAAACAGAGATGGCGCTGGAGTGGGAGGAGAATGAGGACGTGCTGACAACAGGGAAGAGCTGGGCCTCCAGGGCACAAGGGAAGAGATGACTGGGGGAGAAGCCTACACCCAGTGGGGAGAGGGTCTCCTCTGTAAGGCATCCCACGCTGTAAGGTAGGCTGCCGACTCCTCCAAACACCGAGTTCTCTCTGCAACTTCCACGTGGAACGGGGCCCTGATGAAAGATCCAGTCCCAGCAGGGCACTTGAATCAAGTGTTCTTAGGATGCCCCAAACACGGTGACAGGGTCTTGGAAGAAGGATAGCTGGGAAGATGAAGCTGGAGGCTGGAAGAACTTAGTTGAGAGTTGTTCTACACACGAGAGGCTACACGCTACAGCAACCAGGAAGTGGCTGCCCGCTCCCAACGTGGATTAGCAAGATGCTTCCTTCCTGTCCTTTGTCTCCTTCATGCCTCAGAGATGGAAGAAAAGAAATCTGACATTCATAGAAAACCTACTGTGTGGTCTGAACATTCCAGAAACTCACTCTCTTAAAGGGGCTCGACATTTTTTCAAAAGAGGAAACTATAATGGTGGAGAGAAGATAGAACCTTTGTTTTTTGTTTTTTAATATTACACCTATTTGTGTGTGTGTGTGTGTGTGTGTGCGCGCGCGCGCGCGCGCGCGCATACTTGCGTGCGAGACAGAGACAGAGAGAAAGAAAGGGGGAAGGAAGTACATGCATGCTACTGTGCATTTATGGAGGTCAGAAGACAACTTTTGGGAGCTGGCTCTTGCCTTCCATTGTGTGGGTCTCAGGGACCAAACCGAGACTTCAAAGACTGGCAGCAAGCACCCTTACCTGCTGAGCCATCTTACTGGCTCCTGATTGTGTTTTCTGAAAGCAACTTTCCATTCCTAGAATACCCTAAGCATTCTAGGGTTCCAGCTGCTTCTCTCCTTTGAACCACCACGGTCAGGCAGAACTTTTGGCACAGTGAGCACCGCTAATATCTGTAGAACAGACGGCCTCTCAGGTCTCTGCTAATGTAGATTTCCTGTGATCCCATAAATAGCCAGGAGCCAAGGGCAGGAGAGTCATCCAGAGTCCCCGGGAGAAGCACCTGCACCAGGCAAGCCCTGCCCACAGGCACAGGCAGCTTCTCATAAGGACGGCAGCGATGAACTTGGTCCACAAAGAGTTCCAAATCCACAGTGAAATTGAGGCTGCGATGGCTCAGTTAGCAAATGCTCTGGGGATGGAGCTTCATCACGGAGCTGGCCGTTCTGTGCACACTCACCACAAATCGTGTGGGTACTGTGATAGCCACGGCTCATGGCTCACGGCAGTGCTCTAAGGAGCTGGGAATTAGGCTCAGTAACTCTGTGGCCCAATAGCAGTTAACAGGCTTGCCCTTGGCAGTGGCCAGGCCCTTGCTCACTATCCTTCTATACACACCCAGACAGGGATAGCCAGACCTGACATCATCACAGCTATACCCCATCACAGCTACACCCCCATCACAGCTACCCCCATCACAGCTACCCCCCATCACAGCTACCCCCCATCACAGCTACACCCCCATCACAGCTACACCCCATCACAGCTATACCCCATCACAGCTACACCCCCATCACAGCTACACCCCATCACAGCTACACCCCATCACAGCTATACCCCATCACAGCTACACCCCCATCACAGCTACACCCCATCACAGCTACACCCCCATCACAGCTACACCCCCATCACAGCTACACCCCATCACAGCTACACCCCCATCACAGCTACACCCCCATCACAGCTACACCCCATCACAGCTACACCCCATCACAGCTACACCCCATCACAGCTACACCCCATCACAGCTCCATCCCCATCACAGCTCCATCCCCATCACAGCTACACCCCCATCACAGCTATACCCCCATCACAGCTGCCCCCCATCACAGCTGCACCCCATCACAGCTGCACCCCATCACAGCTACACCCCATCACAGCTACACCCCATCAGAGCTACACCCCATCAGAGCTACACCCCATCAGAGCTACACCCCATCAGAGCTACACCCCATCAGAGCTACACCCCATCAGAGCTACACCCCATCACAGCTACACCCCATCACAGCTACCCCCCATCACAGCTACACCCCATCACAGCTACACCCCATCACAGCTACACCCCATCACAGCTACACCCCATCACAGCTACACCCCCATCACAGCTACACCCCATCACAGCTACACCCCATCACAGCTACACCCCATCACAGCTACACCCCATCACAGCTACACCCCCATCACAGCTACACCCCATCACAGCTACACCCCCATCATGTCTATGGTGCTACCCACTTTAGCTTGGCTCTGAGACAAGTAAGCACCCCAAGTATACCTCTTCTCAAGCTCACATACAGGGAACAAGTATCCAGAAGTCCCACACATAGACATGGGACACACATCACCTCCCAGGGCTTGGGGAATGCTGAGGTAGAACACAGCAGGGCTCTCAGCAGGCCATGTCTTTAGGCCACACTGGAAGGGACACATGCCATACTGTGCCTGAATGGAAATGTCTTCATGGTTCAGGAAAGTGAAGAACAGGGTGGAACGGGGTCGTCCTGCAGTAAGCAGCCCGTGTGCTCTCAGGTAGGGGAGGCCCTCTGGTCACCTCAGGGAAGAGGCACTTGCTGTGCCTGGGACAGGATAACAACAGCTCCGCTGCTGGTTCCAGCCCCTTCCTCCATGAGAGCCTGTGCTCTTCCAGCAGCTGAGTTCATGCAGCCACTGCATCTGGTGTGGCCTTAGCTCAAAATGAGTCCCTTTCCATCCTAGCAACTTGTGACAAAAGTACATCTTCTCCATCCAATAGGGATGAGACAAGATGTTTTCCTAGTAAGCAATATCCTGTGCCCTGGGAGGCACAGCCGGCCTACACATGCCAAGCATGAATTAGAGGCCACAGGTTTGACATGTCCAGGCCAACAAAGAGAAGCAGGACCTAGGCCTGCCTTGGGTAATCAAGGTACGGCCCATGAGCTGAGACATGGTCCCCAGTTCAGATCAACATTTACAATCAAAGGCCCTAAATAAAACAGTCATTTTCATGTGTTGGAGGACGCAGCAACAGCCGAGTGATAAGACAGCCATGATTATTCCCCAGGGCATGAGTGCATCCCTGCCGGAGTCAGTCCACAGGAAGGTACCTGGGCCTTGCATGTATGATTTGTGGGATTTGTGGGATGTAAGTCCTAAGTGAACATGGAACCACAACGCATGTTCACAAACCGGGAGAAACGAGCCCTTCTGGTTGCACAGAGATGTTGAGGGGAGACTACAGACCAGAGCCAAGAAGAAGTGGCGGCCTCAGGCCAGCACAGTGCCGAGCAATCAGCTCAGCAAACTGCATTATTGCAGCCACAGCAAGGAAGGCAAGAGATCTAGAGTATTCAGACAGAGCAGGAGCTGGAGATCGAGACATCCAGACTTCAGATTGGGCAGAGAAGGACAAGGTGGGTAGTAATAGCTACTGTGGTCTGAGGCTCTGTCTCTACCCCCCACCTAATTGTGGAAGCTGGAAGCAGGTTCCCTTAGATGTTGTGGAGACAAGGGAGAGTCCAGCTGGGCTGTGGTGGTGTTGGAACGACATCTAGTACTACTCAGACCAGACATGCCCCTGTGTCCCCAGCTCCTGGCTGCAAGGGTCTAAGACTCAGGGACTAAGTCTAACTCATCCCCACACTTCCTAGCCTTCTGCTTCCTTTGCCAGACGAGGCTCTGCCACGGTTCTCTGCACTGCAGTGGTAAAGCTGGGTCCCTAGGTGGACTTCCAGAACACAAGGTAACAGGAGACACGGCCGGGAGGGAGCCTGAAACGCACGGTCTCGGTCTCTGGATTTCAGTGGTGCTACCCGGTCTACGTTTCCAGTCCTGAGTGCCTCTCTAACTCAGTGGATATCCTGAGTTATCTCTACGCCACAATTACCACACCGCTCACCTTCCCGCACCCATCTGACTCCTCCGAGCCACTTCAGCTGGCCTGGACTCCACCACGCTGCCGCAGTTTGCAGGAACCGCAGAGGCAGACAGTCTGACAAATTCCTAAAAAGCCTCGCTAATAACCAACACACTGTGCTGTAAGGACGCTGCTTTATCTAGAGCTAAGTCCAGTAAATCCTCGGATAACTCCGAGTGCAAACCCACCTGAGGATGGCAGCTGTACCGACAGAACCCACGGATGAAAGTGAGCAGGTCAGCCCGATTCTCCATCCCCATCAGAACACCCTGGAAAGAGCCCAAGCGGCTCCGGCTCAGAAGCACAGAGAAGAGGTAATTACAGCTGCAGCCCCGCTGTGCCTCCCAGAAGTGAAAATAAGCTAAAACTTTAAAATCAAGGCATCGTTCGGATAGCAGTCCTTCGTTACAAACGAGGCGCTGTTACAAGTCCGCTATTGTCACAGTTCCTTGCTACTGGCTACCCCTTACCACGTCCCCGACGGTCTATCTCAGCTGCTTGGGTGGGAGAACTATTTCCTTAGTCTCATGGAAAGTTCATCAGACCGACTGCTGTTCTCTGAAATGACAAGGGCCTGGAAAATGTCAGGAAATGCTTCTCTGCTTGTCAGAGTGATCCTTGAGCCAACCCAGCAAATCAGGACCTGCTGGTGTGGGGACAGGACGCCGGCACCGCTTGCCACGCCTCCTCAGAGTATACCTCACTACCTGGACCTGGACCCTCAGCTATAAAAAGTGAGGACAGTTTGGGTCCTTTGCTGAGGGAGAATGGGCTGTGGAAATTGGAAGAGAAGGAGAGGGCCAGGAGACCACTCAGCTTCAGCTCTAGACATCACGGGGCTGAATGAAAGCCTAAAGGAGACCCTGGGAGGAAAGCTGGGGCCTACAACAGACGTGGAAGCCCTGCGGGTCTCACGTCTTACCTGGGGGATCTTCTAAAGGAGGCGCTACTGCTCAGCTCTCAATTCTTTACCTCCTGTTGTCTAGGAAAGCTGACCTAGAGGCAGAATCCACAGGGGACCACGGGCAGTAGAACAGGAGCGGCCAGCTGCAGTGATGCCGCAGGGGCACTATGACAAGAGCTGCGGCTTTCTTTGGTTTGGTTCTTTGGTTTTTGTTGTTGCTGTTTTTTGTTTTGCTGTTTCTTTCTTTGAGACAGGGTTTCTCTGTGTAGCCCTGGCTGTCCTGGAATCTGCTCTGTAGACCAGGCTGGCGGTGAACTCAGAGATTCTCCTGCCTCTGCCTCCTGAGTGCTGGGATTAAAGCCATGTGCCACCACTGCCTGGCAAAAGTTCACACACACACACACACACACACACACACACACACACACAAAACAAAACTAGAAGACAAACTCTGGTTTTTATAGATAATACTAGAAAATGAAAATAGAGATTGGTGTAGACGGTAAAAGGGGATTTTACCTGCAAATACACGGGCTATCAGGTGACAGCACAGAAAACTAACTCGCACAGTGGACACAGACTACAGACAGACAGACTACAATGCAGAGGTTTATTTAATTTCAAAGACATGGGAGTACTTTTGCTGGCACTCCTTCATTCTCTTTCCTCAAATAGTATGGCAAAAATACCGAGAAGGAGCAAAAATGATGGAATACCAGGAACAAAAAGTACCGTAAGAAATACTAAGACAAATATGATGGTATACGCCTGTCATGCCAGCATGCAGGAGACTGAGGCAGGAGGATCACCTCTAGCTCACATCTCGCCTCGAGTACATAACATCATCCTACTCTTAAAAAAAAAGAAAAAATACTCCCAAATTATTTAATGAAAACCAATTCCCATGCCTAATAATACCAGAACCAGATTAGAGGAAATACTCATTGATTACCACAGTGGAATAAACCAGCACCCTCACATGGGCTGCAGGAAAGAAGCTTAGGGAAAGTGTTCTGGCCGCATGCATGCACACAGGGCCATACAGGGTTAATAGCAAGACCTGTAATATTACCTATAGGAATCTACCCCAAGGAAACAGTCCAAAGGAAGCAATAGGTATATAATCAACAACTGAGGTTATTCACTGCATGGGAATGCTTAGTATCTGCAACAGCAAGAAACTGAAGACATCGTAAAGAAATTAAGATCACGATAGGCCCTCAATGTAATCACTGCACGGGCATTAAAATGTTAATTAGGAAGACTGGGGTAACGGGGAAATCTGTTTTTCACTCATTTGTATGATTTTAGGTAGAAAAGAAAGAGCAAGATGTGTGATTACGCAGACATTATGGTAAGCTCTGGGATAAGACAGAGTGTTGGGAATACAGCCTTCCCCCTCCATCTTTCAAAGGTACCATACTGCTCTGGACAAAACCAAGGGAGGATGTCAAGACGGTCTGGCGGGGCAGTACCTTGGCTCCATCAACGCTGATGATCCGATAGCTGTTCCTGGTGACATCGTAGAAGTAGGACACAGTGACGGCCTGCTTGCTCGCGGGCACCCAGTTCTTCTTGGTGCTGGGGTCAATCTGGAAGACGTGCGCTCGCGTGGTGAAGATGGGCTGTTCTCTGAAACAGGACAGATGTGTGTGAGCCAATGAAACTTGACCTAATGTTTCAGTTATGATTTCTAGGCCACCCACCGTCTCAGACGACTTTAAATAGCTTGTCGGCAAAGATCCACCTGCCTGAGAACAATCAGAGCAGGGAGGAGGGAGAGCTACCCTGTGAGTAGGTTCTGTGGCCCACAAACCCACACTCCACTTAGTGGCAACCTGGAGGCTGCCGGGCACCTGGCCTAATGAGCAATTGGTTTAAAACGAAAGTCTTCAGAGTTTTTCATCCCTGTCAAGTGTCCTGTTTTGTTTTGTTTTCTCTCTGACACCCTATTGGCGTTTGTAGGGGTGAGGGTTTCTAATTAATCTTAGAAACATTTTAACAAATTTATTTTGGGAGATTTTGCATTAATTTTCAGATTTTTGTAAACCATTTGAAGCTTAATGTTTCATCTGAGTATTTCTCAAATTTGAGGGAGGGTTTTGAAGGGTCGAACTATTTTATATCCTTGGAAGAATTGTCAGTTTGCTTTTGCACCTAGGAAGGGCCTTACAGCTCAGAGGAGCCTTCACAGTTTGTGCAGACCTTCCACCTGGGTTTAAGGTGTTTTGTGCAGACCTTCCGTCTGGGTTTAAGGTGTTTTGTGTAGACCTTCCGTTAGGTTTACACTTCACCGATCCCCTCTCCCCTCTGGTCTGATGCTGGTCTTTTTCTTCCTATATGCCTGTGATCGCTTCCTGAGCCTGCTAAAGATATTAGCACAAGTTAACACATCATCTATGTTTCTTTCTGTTTAGTAAAGAATTCAACCGGCATTACTAAGAAAGACTTTAAAGCTGGAATAGAATTTGCTACAGCCATACTCTGAGGGACTTGCCTAACAAAGCCACAGAAAAATGAAACATACTCATCACAAAATCTGCTTTTTGAAGAAAAGCTTTATAGACAAACTATCTCAAAAATTCTTTTAAGTGCTCAAAATAAGACAAAAACGGGGAGGGAGAACCAGCATGCAAAAATAAAGTGGGGAAAAAAAAGACTATTATAAGTATTGATTAAAGACACAAAATTAAATCTGAAGGCTTGATTCTGGTTTAGTCAAATTAATTTTTTAAAATCCCAACAATGTCAACAAGATGATAAATATGACAGCAATGTCAGAAGTTCAGAGGACAAGGAAGTCTCTGTTGTGCTCTCCGTGGGGAGATGTTGAGGAGAAGAGCCTCTGAGCCCTGCCCCACCCCCTCCACCAACAGCACCTGCAGAAGACTCATTATTACTGGAAACACAGCTCTCAAGGGCAAACTTTATTCTAGGAAAGCAATTTACTCTTCGAGCCTCATACGAGGGATGTCAGAGAATATCATGGCTAACGGCACAGGGCTAGAGCAACACAGAAACTTCTGGAAGAGCACAGTATGAATACAGCGCAACCAGAGCCGCTTCTAGAGCTGGTGTTCCTGAAGAGCAGCAGAGGCTGAGGTGCCTGCTCCTCTCTAGGCCCTGGGAGCAGGAAAGCGTGAGCGTGGGCCTTTCCTGCAATCCCCCTCACGTTCACTCGCTTGGTTCCTCCCAAACCCACAGCCTTCCGGCGGCTGGGTGACAGCTGTGGGAACCAAAGGAAGATTCCGGCTGTACCGTTTCACATCTGCTGTCAAGAGGCCGAGCTGTGCGGAGCACACACTCATGGCTGTGATGCCGGGAAGACTGCCGTCTGGAGGGCCCAGCTGTGCCCCTCACAAGCAGGCAGTGTAGTTTCCTAATCATCGAAACACAACACGAGAGAGAAAACCACGTTCTCATGCAGCAGTCTGCGTATGTGAGAGGAAGGAGGGATGAGCAGCTGTCACTACGGAGAAGTTGGCACATTAACTCATACCAAATCTCTGCTGCACTCTCCTAGGGCACTAAGCTGTAGCCCCTTCCGGGGTCGGAGCCCAGGCTTTCGAGATCACTGATCCTGCTCCCTCCCTGAGGAAGAGGGGCTGCGGCCGGGGATAAGCATGCAGCGTGTGGACACTAGTTTGCTAAGTCTTTGTGATAGTTGGAGCTGGAGAGATGTTAAGAGTACTGACTGTGGTTAAGAGCACTGACAGCTCTTCCAGAGGACTGGGGTTAATTCCCAGCAACCAAGTGATGGCTCACACCCATCTGTAATGAGATCTGGCGCCCTCTTCTGGCCTGTAGGCATACATGCAGGCAAAACACTGCATAATAAATCAATACATCTTTTTTTTTTTTTAAAAAAAAGATAACCTTCATGATAGCAATAACCATTTTTACTAAAATTACTAGTTCCCAAGCTCCTGGCACCTGACTCTCTAATAAAGGACCTGAGCTCTCACCTATAACAAGGTAGCTGTTATGGAAAGTGCTTTCCTTATACACTATAAGGACTTGAAATACAATAGAGTACATGGTCCCCACAGCCAGCCTCTCTCCCCTAGAATGACAGAGTTGACTGCTGGTGGCTCATCTACTCCTGAAGGGTCTCCTACAACTTTGGGGGTCTGAAGGGTCTCCTACAACTTTGGGGGTCTGAAGGGTCTCCTACAACTTTGGGGGTCTGAAGGGTCTCCTACAACTTTGGGGGTCTGAAGGGTCTCCTACAACTTTGGGGGTCAACAGTGGGACCAAGAACCAATTCTGTGGATGCAAGGGATGGGAGGGGGGCTGAAAGGAGGCGAGGGTGGGGGCTCCTGATCAGAGGAGGAGGAAGGGGGAGAAGGTAGGCGGGGCAGCCTGCTGTGTTCCCTCAGTGGCTTTCTATCTGTACTCTGTGCCTTAAAGCCCGCAGCAGCGGGTAAGTGCAGCCATCAATCACAGCGAGATGTGGGGAGAAAGACTGGAAGGCGAGGTGAGATGGTAGAGCTTGTGACTCCATACAGCCAGGGTAGCCTGCTGTCTGCTTGGCATGACTTGGCACTCTGACCAAAGGCCCCATCTCCAAATCTGCCCTCTGAGACCTGGACTCTGAAAGCCCCGAGTTGTCCTCAGAACCTCAACTAGAAATACAGAGGTGGGTCCATCTAGACATACCCATAGCCATGGTCACTACCATAGCCAGCCTTCTACAGGAAGAGGCCCAGGAGGGACACTGTTGGGACCTTCACCAGGCCCATTCTGAGAGGGTTCGCTGTACCAAGAAACTGTGGTTCTACTGAGGTCCTAGAGCTGCATTCCTTGGCCCCAAGGTCTCAGCAAATGCGGGTGGGGGTATATGTAGTGGGGGCTGGGGACAGACGGGACCTGGACCTTCACATCCAGTCGAACTCAAGCTCTATACCCAGGAAGCCACCCACAGGACTGGGATTTCCACATGAATAACCCAATCTGAGGAGCTCTGAGCTATTCTGATATTCAAAAAGTCTAATGTTATTTCAAGAGGGGAAAAAAAGAGGCCAGGATGAAAAGAACAGCCAGGCGTTGACATTTCCCAACTGCTTAGCATTCTGCATATGGGCTTTCTCATTTAGGATCACAATAGTCCTGTGGAGACAGCGAGGTACAGGTGGGGAGACAGACTCAGAATGGCCAGGAGACCTGCCTGGGTCACACAGTAAGCGGCAGACCTGGGAACTTTAATGCCCTCTTAACCATGTCCTGTAAGAATAGTTAAAACAGTAGCAGTGGGCAGTAGACAGCCTCTGGTGTGGTTCCCAATGTAATGGCCTCCCCTCACAGGAAGGTGGGACGTCATTTGTTTCTGCCTTTGCTTGCTTCCTGGGGCCCAGGGATTTTAGGCAGGGTCTCTGTTAGTCCCCACGGTTCTCCAACTTGTGAAGGATCCTCTTACCTCAAACTTCAGGTTGGAATTTTAGTCTGACTCTTTCTGTTAACCAACAGAATATAGCAAAGGTGGTAGGTTGTCACCTGTGTGATTAAGTTATAGAGGATTGTAATTTGTTTTCAACTAACTCGCCCTTGCTGGCTTTCCCGAATATTAGGAGTCCCACACTGTAAGACACCGAGAAGATTCCAGCCAGCAACCAGAGAACTGAGGCCGTTGGTCCAATATCCCCAGAGGACAGAATTCTGCCCACAACCATGTGAGCTCCAAACCAGATCTTTCAGCAATGAAGCCTTCCCGTGAGACTTCAGCCCATCCCTGATTACAGTCCCTGGCACAGGATGGCACCCAGCTAAGGACACCCAGATTTCTCCCCTACAGGAATTTGGTCTGTTTAAGCTGCTGCGTGTTCACTCAGCGAGATAGATAGCTAAGACACTGTCCCTCACAGAAAGTTTACAGCACAGCACACGGATGGCCTCACTGTATCCTCCCGACAGCCGGGAGTGGACACGGTTACCGCATAGAGAACTTAGGGTCACGCGCTGATGCCAAGCAACAAGAAGCGGAGAAATTCAGAGAAACAGACCCCAACTTTGACAGCTCATTTAGCCTCACCTGAGCAAGTTCAAGCGCTGTATCTAGGGCACGGCTGTCAGGTCCAATGTGTGCCCACATCAGAGTAAGCAAAGTCAACAGAATCAGGACTTCCCCACCCACAAGGCCACAGGCCCCTCCCAGCAGGGAACAGCAGAGCAGGGTGGGTCCCAGAAACCACCTTCAGCTCCAATTCCGTCCCCCTTTCTTTGGTGTGCTACACTCAGGGAGTATATCTGAAATACACTCCCATTCCTTGCCGCGGCTTTAAATAGAAGGCAGATGTTTCCGGGTGGCGAAGTGCTTCTTCAGGCAGACAATATAACCCACTGTTCCCTTGCACAGGCTTTTAAAAGCTGAATAAACACCAATTGCTGCTCATTGAGCACATTTTGGAACCTGACAGTAATTGTCCCTAAGAATAATTAGACGCTCTGTGCAACATATGCACGTTTGGAACACGAAACCGCTCGGCAGAGCCACCGCTTCGGCTCTGAGCGGTCTCTGGCTCCACGCGAAGTGATTCTGCAAAAGAACGGCACGATTACTTTTTTTTCTTTTGCAGAAAAGAAAGAAAAATGAGGTTTTAACTTGTCATAATCTTTCACTTGCTCAGTGCCAGGCTGTTTTCTGACATAAATCCATAAAGCCTCGTGATTCTTATTTTCCAACTTCTGTTTGATTTGCATTGCAAAAAAAAACGATTCAAAAATTATTTCTGCAGCTATTTAAACGTTTCAGAGTCTCATAAGGTTCCCTACTTAGTCTTGACTCTTGAGCTCCTCCAAATAAGCTTCCATGTAGTACCTAGAGGAGAGTCTCCCCAGGCTCAATGGTAAGGTCCTACTAGCCAGTACCATGGGCTTCTTTGCTCCATCCCTCACAGGGGCCAGCTCCAAGCTCTGGGAATATTCACAGGCTCCAGGCCACCTGCCCTGCTCTGCCCTGTCACCTAACTGGCTTCTGCTGTTCTCGTGTGTGTGTTGCTTTGAAGGACAACCTCAGAGGTCATTCCTCTGGTACCTCCCACCTGGCACCTCTCACCTTTAATCTGACCCAACAGTCTCTCATTGGCCTGGAACTTTTCACCCCATAGGCCAGACTAGCTAGCCAGCAAGCCCTAGGGCTCCGCCTGTCTCTGCCTGCCTCCCATCACACCATTGCTGAGCTTAGAAGCATGCCGCCAAGCCTGTCTTTTTACATTGGTTCTGGGGAATCTCAACTCAGGCCCTTGTGCCAATGAGCAAGAGCGCCATCTCCCTGGACCTTCGGCTGTTTTCCTTTAGATCTTCTGTTGTTTGGGAGCACCGGGAATCGCAGCCAGGGCCTCACACATGCTAGGCAAGTGTTCCACAATTAAACTACCCCAGCCCTCTTCCAGCAGCTCTGAAAGCTGTGCTTTCTATGTCCGCTCCAACACCCAGGGCCATCTCTGGACCCTCAGATCTCCTCTCTCTGCTGGCCAGAGAGTCAAGTCCTACCGTAGCATCTCATGAGGTCTGATGTGTAATTCATTTTCATTTTGTTTGTTTTGTTTTCATAGTGCCTAGGACCTTGTAAATGCTGGCCAGCCCTCCATTACCACGTTACACTCTCTCAGGATACAAGCAAGGACCAGAAGCATTGCTTACCTGGCCCCTGGCCAGCATTCCAGATGGCTAACAGGCCCCTTGCCTGTGAGGCCAAATACCCAGAGCACAGACAGAGAGATACAAGAGGAGAAGGTGGGGATGCAGACAGAAAGTCTCACATATTCTCTCAAGCAGAAAATCTAATTTACAAGCACACTGGGGTTCTACTCTCATAGAAAACCCAAATAGTAAGGTTACCACTCTTGGCAGAAATGACTGTATACATCCATAGAAAACTTTTATAAGGTGGTGAGGATAAGATCACTGATTAAAAAATAATCCGATGTGTACAAACAACCAGACAGAAATGGTAATGAAATTTCAAAAATTCCATTCACAAATGCAATAAAAGGAGTACAGTGTCTTGGAATCTATTTAAGAAGTATGCAAAATCTGTATTAAAAATAAATATTTCCAGGGTGCATGAGAGAAAACACTCATAAATAGGACATACCCCATTCTTACATAAAAAAGTCAATATGAAGATGTCATTTCCCTCTAAATTAATATGTAAGTATATAGTGAAGATATTACAGGATTATTTTAGAACCAGACAAAGTCAATCATATAGCAAACTCATTTTGTGAACAAAGTTCAAAAATACAAAAAAAATCTTAAAATGAAGAACAATGGAAGATATTTAGCTATATCAGATACCGAAATATATTATTACAAAGTTAACAGCAAACAAAAAGGGACGTTCAAATATGCAGACGTTCATGGACGAGAACAAAATCTATAAATAGAAGCCCCGGGAACTGCGTGCAGGGCACAGGCGGTTCTGACCGTTTTCTGGGACAGAGTTGTTCCATACATCTTGTTCCAAGGACACACAACTACGCAGGGAACTTGAACCGGTCAGGCCTAAACCCGAAGCCCACCTCCCTGCCCAGGCTGAGCTCCTTCCAGGGGACCACAGCTCCCTCACTGTGTTAAGGTCACACAGCACCAGATGCTAATTGCCACACCCGATAAATCAGAGACCTCAGAGTAAAAGCATTTGCTATCAATCCTCCTCGTCCACGGACAGGGGATTTCCCCTTCAGGTCCCGGTTACAGAGAGTAGAAGAGGCGGGGGAGGGGGGGCATGGACGATGACAGGCTTGATTAATGATGCTACTCATTCCTTGGAGTGTCTGGCCACTTCTAAAGAGCATTCGGCACACCTTCTCCTGTTGTGATGTGGGTCTAATTAAGTTCCATAGGCCATGGTTTGACCGGGGAGGACATCTGATCCCTTCTCACGCCTTTGGATGTGGATAGCCAGTAGTAGAGAAACAAGCAAGAAAGCAAGGGTTTCCATTGGTGGATGGGGAAACTTCCTCCCTCTGAGAACGTGAGGAGACCCTAGAGCTTGGTGTGTGTGTGTGTGTGTGTGTGTGTGTGTGTGTGTGTGTGTGTGTGTGAGAGAGAGAGAGAGAGAGAGAGAGAGCAGGCGAGAGAAGGGTGAGGCAAGGCTGCAATGCCATTCCATGTCCAAATGGCCCCTCTCCACCCCGGCACAGACATCCCACCTCCATACACACTCCCTTCCTCCTAACCAGAGGTCAGCATCTCAGTCACTAGGACTGCAGGGCATTTACGGAAAGGGACATCAGAAGATGAAGGCAAGGGCAGGACACAGCCAGTCATGGATCCTGAACACCATGGTAAAGAAATCAGTCTTTATCTCAGGGCCAGCATCTGTTGACTGGGTACCACGAAAAATTTATATCAAAGCAATTTTCTCTTCCAAATGCGTTCCAAAAAATACATATGTAGGAAAAATGTTAAATGCATTTAGATTTCTGTTCCCATAATTATGCAATTACGCTTTTAAGAAACGGCATTCTTAACCAAATACTGCTAGAAAATAACATAGAAGCTACACGATACACACTTTATCTGTCACACGAGTTTCACATAGGTGTATAACCTGCACTCATAGTCCACCTTAGGCATGCATGGCCATTCTGCTCACTAGATGCTGTATCTTAGGATTATAGTAGACATATCATTTTATTCTGTAGAAAGCATACTGAATAGCTAAACCACTGTATTAAAAAGAACTCACCCCAGGGCTGAGGATGCGACTGAAAGGAAGGAGTGTTTGCCTGGCATCTGTGAAGTCCTGGGATCAGTCCCTAGCACTGAATATGACAGGCATGATCACAGTATTTGGGCAAGGGAGGCAGGAGGATCAGAAATTCTAGGTCATCCTTTGGCTACACAGGGAATCTGAGGCTAATCAAGGCTACCTGTCTTAAAAAACAATCAGGGTGAGTAGAGAATGCTCGGAATACAAAAATCAGAATTTCACAGTTCACAAAACGTGAACCCCACTGCCAAGAATTGGAAAACATCCAAGTAATGATTTCTGGAAAAGCAGGTGGTGAATTGCCAGCCTCACGAGGATTAATGATCTCTGGGACACCCTAATTCGAGAGCGTGAAAAACGCCGCTGAAGGAACAGTTTGTGTTCCTCCTCTTGCTACAACACATCTGTGCACACAGATCTTCATATTAGACCACAGTGAGACACAGTATAGCCGACTCTCTGCTACGCAAGGCTGTGACTTGGCAACACGATTTCTAATCTTAACTAAAAAGGATTTTTTTTTTAAAGATGAGGAAATGATGTTCTCAGTTTTAAATGTTGAGGGATCTTACATTCACCTGCAATAAAAAAATAAATGTCTGACTAAGTACTCTGTCTTAATAAACTAGAATTTTCTTTGACGTTTCACCTGATACTGTTCAGAAGTATTTACATATACGTGTGATTAATCAGTAGCAATGGATTTATCAGTGAGATCATATCTTGCTGCCTCCCCCCCACACACACTTTACCTTGGAGTGTGTCAAGTTTTATGATCTGTTGCTCTCCTGTTAGTATACCAAGATGGGTCAGGCGTAGTGACACTTGCCTGTAACCCCAGCACCGGCAGCAGAGCAGGACAATCGCCTCCGGTTGGAGACCAGCCTTGTCTACACAGCAAGTTTCAAGCTAGCCAGAACCATCTAGTAAGACTCTGCCCCGTGTGTGACACACTCTTAGATGGAAGTGTGAAAGCAGACAGTGTACCTTGCTGTGTGTGCACACACTCTTAGATGGAAGTGTGAAAGCAGACAGTGTACCTTGCTGTGTATGCACACACTCTTCGATGGAAGTGTGAAAGCAGACAGTGTACCTTGCTGTGTGTGCACACACTCTTCGATGGAAGTGTAAAGCAGACAGTGTACCTTGCTGTGTGTGCACACACTCTTAGATGGAAGTGTGAAAGCAGACAGTGTACCTTGCTGTGTATGCACACACTCTTCGATGGAAGTGTGAAAGCAGACAGTGTACCTTGCTGTGTGTGCACACACTCTTAGATGGAAGTGTGAAGACAGACAGTGTACCTTGCTGTGTGTGCACACACTCTTAGATGGAAGTGTAAAGCAGACAGTGTACCTTGCTGTGTGTGCACACACTCTTAGATGGAAGTGTGAAAGCAGACAGTGTACCTTGCTGTGTATGCACACACTCTTCGATGGAAGTGTGAAAGCAGACAGTGTACCTTGCTGTGTGTGCACACACTCTTAGATGGAAGTGTGAAGACAGACAGTGTACCTTGCTGTGTGTGCACACACTCTTAGATGGAAGTGTGAAGACAGTGTACCTTGCTGTGCACACACTCTTAGATGGAAGTGTAAAGCAGACAGTGTACCTTGCTGTGTGTGCACACACTCTTAGATGGAAGTGTGAAAGCAGACAGTGTACCTTGCTGTGTGTGCAGACACTCTTAGATGGAAGTGTAAAGCAGACAGTGTACCTTGCTGTGTGTGACACACTCTTAGATGGAAGTGTAAAGCAGACAGTGTACCTTGCTGTGTGTGCACACACTCTTAGATGGAAGTGTAAAGCAGACAGTGTACCTTGCTGTGTGTGCACACACTCTTAGATGGAAGTGTAAAGACAGACAGTGTACCTTGCTGTGCACACACTCTTAGATGGAAGTGTGAAAGCAGACAGTGTACCTTGCTGTGTGTGCACACACTCTTCGATGGAAGTGTGAAGACAGACAGTGTACCTTGCTGTGTGTGCACGCACTCTTCGATGGAAGTGTAAAGACAGACAGTGTACCTTGCTGTGCACACACTCTTCGATGGAAGTGTAAAGACAGACAGTGTACCTTGCTGTGTGTGCACACACTCTTAGATGGAAGTGTAAAGACAGACAGTGTACCTTGCTGTGTGTGCACACACTCTTAGATGGAAGTGTAAAGACAGACAGTGTACCTTGCTGTGTGTGCACACACTCTTAGATGGAAGTGTAAAGACAGACAGTGTACCTTGCTGTGTGTGCACACACTCTTAGATGGAAGTGTAAAGCAGACAGTGTACCTTGCTGTGTGTGCACACACTCTTAGATGGAAGTGTGAAAGCAGACAGTGTACCTTGCTGTGTGTGCACACACTCTTAGATGGAAGTGTAAAGCAGACAGTGTACCTTGCTGTGTGTGCACACACTCTTCGATGGAAGTGTAAAGACAGACAGTGTACCTTGCTGTGTGTGCACACACTCTTAGATGGAAGTGTAAAGACAGACAGTGTACCTTGCTGTGTGTGCACACACTCTTCGATGGAAGTGTGAAGACAGACAGTGTACCTTGCTGTGTGTGCACACACTCTTAGATGGAAGTGTAAAGACAGACAGTGTACCTTGCTGTGTGTGCACACACTCTTAGATGGAAGTGTAAAGCAGACAGTGTACCTTGCTGTGTGTGCACACACTCTTAGATGGAAGTGTAAAGACAGACAGTGTACCTTGCTGTGTGTGCACACACTCTTCGATGGAAGTGTAAAGACAGACAGTGTACCTTGCTGTGTGTGCACACACTCTTCGATGGAAGTGTAAAGACAGACAGTGTACCTTGCTGTGTGTGCACACACTCTTCGATGGAAGTGTAAAGACAGACAGTGTACCTTGCTGTTTGTGCACACACTCTTCGATGGAAGTGTGAAAGCAGACAGTGTACCTTGCTGTGTGTGCACACACTCTTCGATGGAAGTGTGAAAGCAGACAGTGTACCTTGCTGTGTGTGCACACACTCTTAGATGGAAGTGTAAAGCAGACAGTGTACCTTGCTGTGCACAGGCTGGAGGAAGGAATCAAGAACATTTCACTGCTGTAAGACACTTCTCTGTGTGAAGCACGATGCTGTTATTTGAAAGTGGGTTTGGGCTGAGAATGCAGCTCGGTGGTAAAGGCCTTGCATTCCTCAAACTACAACACATGAAAGTATAAAACCAAAGGAGAGGGTGGAGAACAAGAGCCACATGAAGAAGCAAATAAAAATTAACATATCCGGTAGACATAAATCCAATTATATCACCAATCACCTTAAATGCCAATGTTTTAAATTCATCACTTGAAAGATCAGACTAGATTAAGAAATAGTCTTAATATATGTTATCAACAAGAACTCCACTTTAAATATAAAAGTTAAAAATAGATTAAAACATAGGAACACAGGAAGATACATCACACTAACTCATCAACAGGAGAGAGAAGACAGCTAGACTAAGTTCACACAGAGCGCATTTAGAAGCGCTGAAAGTTACCAAGGCTGAAGGGGCCTTACTCTTGAGGGTCACTGCTCAGAGAAGACTGGGGAGGCCTGAAGGGCATGCACCTCACAACAGTGTACAAATTGGCAGAACTGAGAGAAAGAGCAAATAAACCCACTAGTGCTGGAGACTTCAACAACGAACAGATCCAGAAGACAAAGGTGTCAGGAAGGACACAGCTGAACCCGATGTCACCATCCGTCAGCTGGAAAAGACTGAGAGCCACAGCTCACTTCGTGAGAGAACAAGCTGACAGGGAGTATTCGCCAAGACAAGACTACATTCTGGGCCACAAAACATATCTTCACAAATTTAAAAGAGTAAAAGTCACATCGTGTCTGTTCTTGGAGCATAATTAAATTAGAAATTAATTGTATAAACTGATGACACGACCATTTCATGGTATGGCTAGGGGGAAGGTTTTTTTTTTTTATTGTAGATGTGAGAATGGCCAGAGGCAGTTAAGAGTTCATAGCAGAGGGAGAAAGAAGAACATGGCCAACAGACTGGGCATGGCCAGGGCTGTCTGCATGAATGGGGAGAATAGCAGGGGGTAGAGAATAGAGAAAAGATAGTGAGAAGGGGGAGCAGAGAAAGGGAGAAAAGGAGGGAGGGAGAGGGAGAATAGGAATGATTATAAAATAGCAGGCTTATAAAGAGAATGAGTACCTGCAGAGGGAAGTTTAGGGGAGAAAGGCTAGGGTGCTAGTGTGGACTTTGAAATGCATAGCAGGTACTTGGGACACTCAAGGAGTCTGGGGGCAGCATGACAGGTACTTGGGACACTCAAGGAGTCTGGGGGCCAGCATGACAGGTACTTGGGATACTGAAGGAGTCTGGGGGCAGCATGACAGGTACTTGGGATACTGAAGGAGTCTGGGGGCCAGCATGACAGGTACTTGGGATACTGAAGGAGTCTGGGGGCAGCATGACAGGTACTTGGGATACTGAAGGAGTCTGGGGGCAGCATGACAGGTACTTGGGATACTGAAGGAGTCTGGGGGCCAGCATGACAGGTACTTGGGATACTGAAGGAGTCTGGGGCCAGCATGACAGGTACTTGGGATACCAAAGGAGCCTAGGGGCCAGCATGAGCTTTGATGCACTAATGGGGAGAGGTAGTCATTTGTCCCTTCTTTAGGTGACAAGGGACATGTTCCTTTCGGTGGAGGGGAACCAGCTTTGAAGTTCCTGAGGGATGCTGGCTATCTAACTGCCAGAAGTCCTCCTGTGGTCCACTTCTGGATACCTAGACTGCCTCTTGGAGTCTGGGGAATCGGTGTCTCCTTTGGATCTGACATTAATAACAATCAAGATGCATCAGCTTGCTTTCCTTGCGGAGTTGAAACACTGACCAAAACCAACTTGGGAAGGAAAGGGTCTATTTGGCTCACACTTCCACACCACAGCCCACCACCACTGAGGGAAATCAGGGCAGGAACTGGAACAGGAAGAGGCGATGAAAGAATGCTGCTTACTGGTTTTACCACCATGGATTACTTAGCCTGCTTTCTTATATAACTAAGGACCACCGGCCTGGGGTAGCACCACCCACAGCGGACTGGGCCCTCTCACATCAACCATTTAATCAAGGAACTGTCTCACAGACATGTCCACGGGCCAATGTGATAAAGGCATTTTCTCAGAGAATTCCTCTTCCCAGGTATGTCTACAATTGTGTCAAGCTGACTGAGCTAACAAGCACAGAGGAGCTGGAGTCTGAACGGTAGCATGCAGGAGACCATGGGTCCCATGCCATAGCAGGGAGAAAAGATGGGGAGAAAAGAGCTCCCCTGCTGGATAAAGCACTAGCAAAAGGAGGTGGAAACTACAAAATCTTTGAGGTATTCCATAACAGACTTCCAAATAGTACAAGGGTCAACGAAGAAATAACACAAATGATTTTAAAAATTCCTAACTACATGAAAGTAAGAATGTAACTTACCAGAATGGAAAGGATGAGGCAAACGCAGAAGGAAAAGCACAGAATGAGAAGGTCAGGGTGAGATGGCTCAGCTGGTCAAGGCTGGACTTGTACGCATGAAGGCCTGAGTCTGGATCCCCGGTCCTCAGGGAAAGAGCCGGCATGGCAGCACAGACCTATAACTGTGCATGCTGTAACTGTATGTATCCTCCATTCCGCTGGTCCCCCAAGACCGGGGGGGGGTCTCCACCTGCTGGGTCCTGCTCACTAGCTCCTGCAGCCGCTTATGAAATCACCATTCTGAGGCTTAATATTAATATGACATACTTTTTGGCCCATTAGCTCAGGGTTCTTATTTAATTTACTCTTATATCTTAAATTAAACCATTTCTATTATTTTATATTTTACCGCGAGGCTTGTAATTTGTTACCTCTTGCTTCTTGGGTGGCTACATGACGTCTTCCTGATTCTAACTTCTTCCCTCCCCTATGTCTGCTTGGATTTCTTGCCTTGCTATATTCTGCCCTGCAATAGTCCAAAGCAGCTTCTTTATTAACAAATGGTACAGAGGGGAATCCCACAGACTGTGGGGACAGAGGCAGGTGGGTCCCCGAGACTCGCTAGCCAGCCAGTCTAGTCGTTGGTGAGCTCCAGGTTCAATGCACACCGTCTCAAAAGGTAAGGTGGAGAATGACCGAGGGAGATGCTCAATACTGACCTCTGACTGACGATGATTACATGCACCAGTACACACACACACATGCATGGCATGCATATCACATAAACACACACACACACACGAGTGTGCGTGCAAATTTTTCATTCATAGCCAACCTAATAATCTCAATACTTGGTCAAGGCCAGCCTGGAATCTGTAAAGAGATCTGTCATAAAGGAAAAAAGAAAGAAAGACAGGAAGAAAAAACTAGACAATCATCGCTACATCCATCTTAGAAAACTAGAAAAGGAAATCAAATCAGCCGGGCGATGGTGGCGCACGCCTTTAATTCCAGCACTTGGGAGGCAGAGGCAGGCGGATCTCTGTGAGTTCGAGACCAGCCTGGTCTACAGAGCTAGTTCCAGGACAGGCTCCAAATATCCACAGAGTAACCCTGTCTCGAAAAACCAAAAAAAAAAAAAAAAAAAAGGAAATCAAATATAGAGTAAGTGTAAGAAAATAACTAATGGCCATTAGATCAGAAATTAGTGACAAAGAATGCAGGCAGTCAACAGAGAGAAAGTCAACAGGACAAAGGCTTGTTCTTTCAAAGAGATCAGCTTTACCAGTAACTGTTGTCCAGGATAACTGGAAAAGAGAGAAAAAATACCAATCTTATAAATGCAAAAAGGAACTCCACTACATATGCAATAGTATTAGGAAGACAGAGAAAAATTGTGAACTCTTTACCTACGGATGTACATAACCTAGATTAAAATGTACCAAGAAGCAGACAATATGCAGATAGGACCCCTTGAAGCAATATAGTCAGTAGGTAGTAACAGGAAGCTCCAAGTTCAGGGAGGCTCACTGGTGAATTCTGTCAAATATTTATAGAAGAACTTATACCAATTCTTTACAAACTCTTTCACAGACCGAAGTGGAGGGAGAGTTTCCTAGCTCATTCTCCTTCCTAGCTCATCCGAAGAGGACATCAGCCTAAAACCCACCCAGACAAAAATATTAAAGTATGATTAACACCCCTCAGGAACACAAAAGGAAAATTCACCAATAAAATATTATCAAATATAATTCAGCAATGTATAGAAAGGATTACTCATGACAACCAAGTGAAAAACCCTAGGTATATAAGGCAGATTCGCTATTGAAAAATCAATTACTGAAATCCATCACATCAATAAGATGATGAAGGAAAATCACATTATCACATCAGTAAAGAAAAGGAGTTTGACAAAATTTAACACTTATTCATGTAGGAAAAAAAAATCTGTCATTCAGCTATGACCAGCGAGGACTTTCTAAACTTCCCAAGAGACAGTTACAGAAAACTTGGCAACGGCATAACAATTAGTGGTGAGAACCTCAAAAGCTTTACTGTTTTTCTCTTTCTTTTTCAGCACTATGATGAAAGCCCTACCTAATGCAGTAAGACAAGAAAAGGATATAAAGGCATTAAGAAGGAAGGGACAGATAAAAGTTCCTCTGTTCACAGATAGCATAGTAGTCCTTCTGGAACAAGTAGGTAACGACAGTACGTGGGTCTAAACTGAACCAAGTAAGTAGGTAATCCCCAACATCCTGGTAAGAAACAGCAAAGGGCTGGGTGAAGAGACCCTGTACTGGTTTTCCTGTTGAGATGCCACCAGCACCTGCTTGGTCCTGAGGAGAACGCAGTGTCTGGGTCACACAGTGTCAGCATCACCGTGGGAACACAGGTGAGGAGGACCACGAGGAACGAAGCTGGGCAGGGTTTTAGGAAACAGACCGTCTCTCTTATAACTAACATCCTTTCTGATCAAGTGCCTCCAATGGCCACGTCCTTTCCAATGGCCATGTCCCCTCCAATGTCTCACCTCCTAGAAGGTTCTACCACTTCCTATATCACAACATGGACCATATCCAAACTACTGCAGAGACATATCCCATATTCATGGACAGGAAGAGTTAATATTGTCAATATGTTAACCCATCACAACACATCAATAGATTCAATGCAACTCAGTTAAGATGGCAGCAAGTTATTTTGTAGATACTAAGGAATTGAACAGATACTGAAAGAAAGGGAGGCAAAAGACTCTTAGCATCTTTGAGAATTACCAGAGGCTGGGTAATTTTTTCGGTATATACTTTTCGGTAGTGGAGTATTGCCTAGCATTCAGGAGGCTCCTAGTTCAATGTCCACCCCACCCCAAGAATCATGTAAGAGGGTCGAGGGAGGGAGGGAGGGAGGGAGGGAGGGAGGGAGGGAGGGAGGGAGGGAGGGAGGGAAGGAAAGACTTATTACACAGAATAATCAGGACTGTGTGAAATTTGAAAAAAAAATAAGTAAATAAAAGACATCAATAAAACAGAATCCCAGAAATAGTCTCACATAAAACCCACGCAAATACCAACAGATCTTTGGTAAGGAGCAAAAGGCATTAAGATGGTACAAAGATAACCTTTTCAACAAATGTACCAGAACAACTCACACCCAGATGTGGAAAATAATCCAGACACACATCTTACACCTGTCACAGAAATGAACCAAGAGTGATCACAGGCTTAAATGCAAAACACAGAATTATAAAATCCCCTGGATTAAGATAGCATAGAAGAAAATGTAGATAGCTATAGGTATCTATGCAAAATACAACACCACAGCCATGATTTACAAAATAAATAAATAATGAGCTGGGTTTCAATACAATGTAAAACTTTTAGCCAGACATGATGGTACATGTGTGTAATTTTAACATATGGAGGGCTGGGCAGGAGAGTCATGAATTCAAAACCTGTACTACAGAAAAATCTTTAAAAATTTAAAAGCTGTGCTATGTGAAAGACTGTGTTTAGCAAAATGAAAAGACAATGAGAAAATACTTCTAAAAGGCACATGTGAGAAAGGCTCAAAAATACACAGAGAATGCCCACAATCAGCAATAACAAGAAATACACAGAGAATGCCTACAACTCAGCGATACAGTTCCAAGGACAGACGCACACACCTAACACAGAATACCTGACATTTGAGGATGCCCAGGACATATGGGTGAGGACATTTAGTTGATGCATCTCAGGCCATTCTGTTCTGCATAACAAAATACCATAGACTGAACAATTTTTAAAAAAAACATAAAATTGTGCTCACTTCCATAGCACATATACTAACTGGAACAATACAGAGAAGATTAGCCTGGCTCCCATGCAAGCATGGCATGCAAATCTGTAAAGCGTTCCGTGTATTTAAATGGCAAAAAAAATCCAGAAAATTATTGTTCACAGCTTTAAAGGTCAGGGAAGTCAAGGTCCAAGGCAGGTTTACCATCTGGTGAGCCCAAGGTGCACGGAATACCAATAGAAGGAGAGAGCGGGGAAATTCCTCTCCTGAGCCCTTTACGAGGGCTGCTAATCCCACTTACAAAAGCACAGCCTTCATGACCCAATCGTTTCTGAAAGCCAAACCCCACCCTCAACACTGATGCATTAGGGTAAAATTTCAACAAGGCATAAATATTCACATCACAGCAGCCAGCAAATAATCCTAGAAAAGGGCAGTCAACATCATATGTCATCAGAGACTCGCAAAGGAGAATGATATCCCACGACATACTTACTAGGATGGGCCAAGTCCCAAACACTAATAACATCAAATTTCGGCAAGGATGTGGACCATAGGAAACCATCATCCACTGCTGGTAAAAAAGGCAGCTAATCTGAAAAACAGCTTTGCTGAACATTCTGTTAGCCTATGATCCAGTAACCGTACTTCTGGGTACCTACCCAAATGAATGGAAAGCCAGCCACGCATAAATTTGAATGTGGATGTTTGTTGCTGTTCCACTTCAAATTATCGAGATGTGGAGGCAGCTGGGATATCCTTCCTAGCGGGTGGATAAATAATCTGTAGGGACACTGAAATGAGAGCGAATGAGGACAAACCCTGAAAAGACACGGGGCCAGTCTGGAAAGGCCAGACACTGCATGAGCCTAACTGTCCAACAGTCTATAAAACTCAAACCTGTAGAGCTCTACAGAGGCCTTCTAGAAAGATCAGAGACTGCCGGTGTGCAGGAGGAGACAGGGATGCTGAGGCAGGGGACAGGAGATCTTCAGCAGCGAAACTACTATCTATGATTCTACAGTAACAGCGGATTCCCGCCGTTCCTCATTCATCCACACCTACGGAATACACACCTCTAGGAGTGAGCCTGTATACCACAGACACGGGGTGACGACGGCATGCCAGCGTAGCTTCGCTGACTGTAGCAGATGCACACACACTGTGGCACAGGAAGCCAGCAGTGTGTATGCTGTTTGTCTGTCTTTTCGCTGTGACAGAATATTCGACAACAGCGACTTTGGAAAGGACGGGTCTATGCTGGATCATGGGGTGAGGAGATGTCCATCATGGCGGGTGGGGGGGACATGGATACCGCCAACACTGGGTGGGTTTTCCCTCCTCAGTTCAACTCTGAGTCCCTTGGAGATGCCAACACAGATTAAATGGGCGGTAACGTGAGAAAACTCTGGAGTTTTTGTTCCGTTGTTTTTTTTTTTTTAAGGCTTTTTTTTTTCTTTGCTTTGTTGTTGGTGTTTGCCCAGTTTGGCTGAGAAAATGGATGTTAACTCATGGGTGATGATTATCCCCAGAAGTCTATGTGTTAAAGAGTTGTTCATACCCAGGTGGTGCTTTTGGGAATTAGAAACTCTAGAAAGTGGGGCCTAGGAGGTGGTGTTAAGCCCACTCCATAAGATGGAATCTATGTCTGGTATCAATAACTGAGCCAAAACTTGTAACTGGCTAGGACACAGTTCCTGAGGGAAAACCTAGTACTATAATTCTGCTAAGTGGACACAGTTATAAACTGCCCCCTAAGTTCGTATCTCATATGCATAGATTAGTGCATCGCCCAACCCTCAGCAGAGAAGCTTCTTATTGCAGTAGATGGTGACTGATACACAGACCCGTAACGAGTAAGCGTGCAGAGAATCATAGTGTGGACCACTCAGATCTAAATGAGGCATCTATATCCTGCTTCAGCCCCACACAAGGTTCAAAAGCCATAACAGAAAAGGGGGCAGAAGGGTAGTAATAGCCAGAGGGGGCAGACTGTCTGTAGTAAAACAGTATTTGTGGATAGGCCAGTGCATGCAGCTGTGAACATGAACTAACAGTAGCTATGATTACAGGCACAGACTATCACAAGACCAAGCCAACCAAAATCCCACCATGGATGGGGTGGGGCTCACGAAGTCCCATCCTATGTTAGGAGATGTTGGCACTTGGTGGCTGCTGGAAGAATGGCAATGCTTTCTTCGGGGTGACGAATGCCCCAGAAGATGGTCTAACACCCATGCGCATGCAGGTAGCAATAAATGGTATGCTTTTATGCAGTATGATGTAGGGGACTGTCTGTGAAAACAAAAAACACCTTACATACTTGTATGAAGCTATCAAAGGCTAATGTAAAGCCAAATTTAGAAACAAGAAAAGTTTAGACTTGACAGCGTGTATTAAAATCCCTTTTCGCTATGAAGGGCAACTTGCTGAAGGAATACTATAATCCATTCATTTCAGCCAGATGCTGCAGCTGCACAAACCCCTCTTCCCCTTAGACAGTTGAACCCGCCCAAAGAACCTGTGTGAGCCCCTCTCCCTGTGGTCATCACAAGGTAAACAAAGACATCTTCCAAAGGAGTATCAGTGTGCTTTCATAATTTTCATAACTTTTTTTTCTAAGTTAAAAATGCAGAATTCTGGAGCTTTTTTCTTCAGCTGGCAAATCAGCATGGCTAGTTTTACTGTTTGAACAAGTCCTCTATACCTGTAGGATCCTGGGTAAGGGGCAGAGCACAGCCTAGTCCCAGCTCTAGGAGACTACCCTTGTCGGGAGTGGCTACCACCCTGACTTCCGGTTTGGGGGAAAAAATGCTATTTTTGTTTTCCGAGGAGCCAAACTTGTTTAAAATGAGAATGTAAGGTGTGAAGAAGCTGGCAACTCGCCGAGTCAATTACACAAAGTGTAAAACACAGAAGCAAAGGTGCAGACATGCTTCAAGAATGCCTGTGACGGTTTGATTTCCACTACCACTTGGTCTCTCCAGCAAATGCTTGTTGTGTGTGTGTGTCTGTGTGTGTGTGTCTGTGTGTGTGCGTGCATGTGCTCCAATAAGGCTTTACTCATTAAATAATGGCAAGAATAGAGTTGGCACACTTGGTAGATTAAAAATACAGGATTTCTGGCTACATTTACATTTTAGATAAACAAGGAATATTTTTGAAACGTTTTATTGAGGTATAACTTGGATACTGTTAAATGCACTGTTTTGAAGTCCAGACTCTGCTGGCTTTGGCAGGAACCGGCCAGCACCTCTTGTGACTTCAGAGCAAATCTAAGCCCATCTCACCAGCAGTCCTGCCAGGACAGCTCTGCTTTGCTTCCTGACTATGAACAGCCTACTGTGGACATTTCCTATAAACGGTGTGAAGTCTATTACATTGGGAAACTGTCATGTGCTATTAGAGCTCACCGGGGAGCTGTCTCTGCCTGTGGGGTCCTCTCCCCTGCCTGCGCTCTTCAGCCCCAAGCAAAATGGTCTCAAAGTGTCCTCCAAGGTTCCTTGTCTGGGGACAGGCTGCCAAACTCCCAGTTCTGTGACCCTGCCGGGGAGGGGAGGGAACAACAAAATAGCCCAAGAGTAAAACTCAAGTCCTTGGGAACAGTTGGAAGGTGAAACGCGTCCAACGTCTCCAAAGGACGTTCCTATTGTTTATCCCATGAGATGAAAATGCCTACAGAGGGAAAGAGCTTGGCCAGGTAAAGTCACTGATGGAGAGAATGCTCATCTGGGGATGTCAGCTGATGCCTCTGCTCCCTCGCTGGTTTTTGCTGGATGTTCTAAAGCCCTCCATTAGGTGATGCTGGTCATGTCTGCTGCTGTTTGTTCTTTTACTTGGAAGCCCCACGCCAGGAGACATTGTTTTACCCAGGACTTTATCAGGAACTCTAGCTGACTTTCTTTTTGGGGTTTTTCTCCTGAATGTTTTAATGCTCAATTAGAGGACTTTTATCCCATCATCTATCTGTCTCTTGCTATTCACTATTTTACTCTGGATTGGTAAATACTTAACCCACTCGTTCAAAAACCAGAGTGTGGCTATCATAGCTCATTCTCTGAATTACACAGAAAAAAAAATGGAAACCACATACCATGTGACTTCTCTTTGTTGTTTGGTTTTGGGTTTTTTCCCCCCACTGAGCATATTTGCAAAGCTCATCAATAATATAGCATGCAACAGAGCTTTGTTCTCTAAAAATATTTATTATTATTTTTAAAGTATATGTGTGTGTGCCTCTGTGTCTGTGTGTGTGTGTGTGTGTGTGCAGGTGCTCACAGAAGTCAGAGGCATTGGGTTTGCTTGGAGCTGAAATTACAGATGGTTGCATGCCACTCTGCATGAGAGCTGGGAACCCAACTTGGGACCCCTACAGAGCGGCAGGCACTCTGAACTGCTGAGCCCTCTCTCTAACCCCAGCACTTCATCCTTTTTATGGCTGAATAATATTCCACTGCATGGGTATACTCTACTTTGCTAATGCCTTCTGCAGATGATAGGTACTTCGGCTATTACAAATAATGAGGTTATGATTATCCATGTACAAAGTTTACCAAGACAAATGCTTTCTTGGCTGTTGGATACATATCTATCTGTGGGCGATTTAGTAACTCCTTAACTTTCGGAGGCCCCAAAGCAGCTGCACCATTTTGTCTTCCCACCAACAATACATTGGGATTCCAATTTGTCCACCTTCTTGTCAACACTTGTTATTGTCTGTCCTGTAGATTCAGCCCTCCTGCTGCGTGTGGGTGAGAAAAGGATGCGGAGCACACCTCTGGGGGAAGCCACATGCCTGAAGGCAATCTGCAGCCAGAGAGGCCCTTAGTGTCTGTCTATCCCACATCCTCAAGGCCACTCTGGGGCAGCTCCTGCAGGAGGAGTGAGCTCGCCTCACACTGGGCTGCTCACGGCAGGGTCTCTTATTAACAGAAGGAAAGATTTTAACGCCTTAGAAGATACTGAAAACTCAAAGAGAACTGGGGATGGAGAGGACGGAAGGGGGTCAGGAATTAGCGTCATAAATGATTCATCTGCAGTGCAGCCTAGAAAGATATGGTTGCAGGTGCCACAGTCCACAGTTCAAAGACCAGGAAGACACAGCCCTAGGGTTTGCACTCTCTGCATGTGAGGGTTGGCCCTATGGAAGGGTGACTGTAAAAGCCTGAGAGCCGAGAACAACCACCACTTTTCTTACTTTGCATGCTAATTACTTCCAAGAAGGCCTGAGCTGTGCGGAGAAGCGAGCTTCAGAGCCTCTGGAACTTCCTTAGTGCAGGCTAGACCCTTCATATGGCTCCTCACGAGGCGCCCACAGCAACAGCCCTCTCCTGTCCTGATCCCCACCACACCTCGCTTCTGTGAATTCATCCCAGCAGCAAGGCTGTCTGTCGGTCCCTTGCCTTAAAACAGCAGAAAGCAGTGCTCAGGAAGGACCTTTGCTGCAGCTCCTCCGAAGGCCCTACACTCCCTACAGGGCAGAGTCCCACTCTGGCTGACTAGGAACTCCCTCCTCTGTCACTCTCCTCGGGCTGCTTGTCCAAACCGTGTGCTTAAGACCACAGCAAACAGTTTGGTGGAACCTGAAAAAAATAAATACAGAAACACCACGTGGTCCTGCCGTTCCGCTTCCAACCCAGACCCACAGAATGGAAGGTGGATCTACTAAAAGGCAACTTCTATACCCAAGCTCAAAGTGGCACTGTGAGCGAGAGCCAAGAGGTAGAAAGGACCCAAATGGCCATCAAGAGATAAACGGATAACCAAGACCATGGTATAATGTTCTTTAAAAATGAACATCTGATACAGTCTACAAGCACGGGCAAGCCTCACAGAGACCGTGGTTCAGGGATGCTAACAGCCACGGAAGGATAAAGGTCGTGAGCCCACTTATGAGTCAACTGTCCAAATTCACAGGGACAGAAAGAACCGTGTAACCGTGCAGGGCTGGGGGTGGTGGGAATAACTGCTTGACAGACACAAAGTTTCTCCGGGGGATGAAGAAGTTCTGGGCCTGAAGGCCGTGACAGCCATGCTGTCTGTGTAGGTACTGAATGCCGCTGACACAGACCAGAAATGACAAAAACAGTAACTTTACAGGGGGCATATTTACTAGAACAGCGTCTGGTCGGTCGCTGACTCCTGATGAGGCTGGAGATGGCACGTGTCCTCGGAGATGGACAAAGGGAGGAGGAGTGACCTGAACAGCCCATTGCTGCCAGAGGAAGACTAGATAGATAGATGGTCAGTAGGGAAAACGAGGCGAACAAGAACACAGAACAAGGCGGGCGGCACCGGGAGTTGGGAAGCCAGGTTTTTGAGAGCGAATGGCCTGCACGGCCGGAGGACTTAGGGGAGGCAGGAGGGGTGAGGACCGGAGAGTTCCCAAGAAACAAAACTGGCTACAGGCGCTTGAGGGAAAGTCACATATGCTCAGGCTCTCGGGAAGGGGCTCGGCGGTGGAGAGCCGGCCTGGCACACACAAGGCACCGGGTTCCATTCCCCGAACTGAAAAAAACAATTACACCTCAGGAGAAAAAGAAGTGTGAGGTAAGATAATGAGGTCCTTTTTAGCATCAAATTGCAGAAGTTAAAAAGAAACAAAATTACCAGACATTCTGGAGCTGGTAGTTAGCCCGGTACAGCAGTGTGAACATGGGCAGGGCTCCGAGCTGTACCCTCCGAGCTAAAATGATTCTGTATTGGGTACATTTTACCACAGTTAAAAAAATAAGATTGGAAACCCTGCTGTTGGCTCTCCTTTTTGCCCCTGCCCTGCCACTGTTGTTTAAGGGCTATGGGGTAGCTCTCTATAGGAGTCTGTGGTTGTCACATGTCCAAAGCCTTAAAGCTGCGTGCTCCTGAACCAAGCAGCCCTATCTCTAAGGGTTGGTTCAACAGCAATAAAAAAGGATACTGCAGAAATCTTCTGCAGAATGAATATCACTAAAGAGCTGCTTATTAAAAACAAAACTGGAGGCTGGAGAGACGGCTTAGCAGGTAAGAGCGCAGAAGGCCAGAGTTGGGTTCCCAGGGACATGCCTCAGCTCACAACTAACTGTAACCCCAGCTCCAGGGGCATACAAAACACAAGTGTGTGCACACCCCCAACACATACACGCACATAATTAAAAATAATGAAGGTAAATCTTTAGAAACAAGAATAAGGGAAAATAAACCCCAAACAACCAATAATGCCTTGCAATGGCAAATGTACACTACACCTTGTACGTGTCTGTGCACAAAGCAATGTTCATCTTCTATAACCATGACGTATTCTAATGAGTATCTCCCCCATGGTAACATGTTCTTTCCATCTTCACCCACTCTGGGGCTTGTTAGAGTTTCAGCTGTTAAGTTTTTTTTTCTTTTTAAATACAAAGTCTCATAGAGCTCAGGCTGCTTTTGAACTCAATCTATAACAGAGGTTGTTCTTGAACTCTGGTCCTCCTGTCTCCACCCCCAAAGCACTGAGGTTACAGGCTGATGCCACCGACCCCAGTCCATTGTGCTGTATTCTCTACTTCACTGTCACACAATAAGGTCCCCGACTACTGCTGGGTCTAAGACTAGGTGCACCTGTCTCTGTCTCTTCCTCGTGTGTGTGTGTGTGTGTGTGTGTGTGTGTGTGTGTGCGCGCGCGCGCGCGCGTATGTGAGGACACACGTGAATGCGCACACACACATGTGCCTTCATGGAGAGGCCCCAAAGTGACATTGGGTATCTTCCTTGACTTCTCTCATTTTGTTTTATTTTCTTGTGACATGGTCTCTCAGTTGAACTCAGAGATCACCAGCTAGTTTAGCTAGCCATCTTGCCCTGACCATCCTGTCTGCCTCAAAATGTTGGGATTACAGGCACCTGGCATGTCTGCTCGATTTTTATGAGGGCTCTGGGGATCTGAACTCTGATCCTCACGTGTTTGGCAAGCACTTGACCCGCTGAGCCATCTCCCCATTCCTCTGGATCTTCCTCACCAGACCTTGAAGGATTTGAATATCACTTGATCACTTGGTATCTAATGCCTCAAAGAACTACCCCACCCCCACACACAACACACACACCCCAAATCAGAACTCAGAGATTTCAGAATTCCAACAATAACCAGTCAACACTAGGACTCAGATTGTGAAGTGAAAGGGGCAGGTTACAAAACAGTTATTACTCTATGACAATCCTCATAAATACGCTTACTAATAAAGAAATACTTAGGCTCCAGCTGTAAAGAACAGAGACAGTAATCACCTCTGCTTGAGAGCCCAGGCTGCTCACAACTGCCCATGTGAGCACCCGTGTGCATGGGAAGGCACACTGAATGCTGACCACAGAACTGGGGTTTTCCCTGAAAAGACCAAGACTTGGTTTGTTGAATGCATGCAAGATCTAGAAAAGGAGCTTGGGCTTTGCTACAATGTAAACACTGTGTCCAGCTAAGAGAGTGGTGTATCTCTCGCTCCCCAAGCTAAAGACCGAGTAGAGAACCATCTGGACAGAAGAGAGCAGGGGTGAGCAGAGCTAAGGGTAGTAGAGGGAGCCGCTCCATAGAACTGTAGATGGCGGGAGCTGGACGGGGACTTGGCACCCGAGAAGCTGAGTCCCCAAGAGTCCAGGGACTATATTCAGTAGGCGCAAACCACACACCACCCTGGACAGGGTCAGGGTCTGTGCGTTCAGTTCTCATCTGTTTAGTTTCTAGCTCACAGTGAAGGTACTGGTTTCTAACCTACTGACTAAGAAGAACCCATTGATCACCTGTCCATCCCCTGGGGTTCCCATTATTAAAAGACTTTCATCTTTCAGGCAATATTTATAAAAGAGAATTTGTTTTCACATGTATTGGTCCGAGTCACATATGACTGCCAGACAGCTTGCTAATCTGCAGGATACACCAACAACGTAGCCTCAAGAATGCAGGTGTTCTGGTTTCCAGCTCAAGCCGCCTGGATGTGCAGCAGCTGCCTTCTGTCTGCTGGATAAAACAGAGTCCTGTGGGCACCCTGTGCCCTCTCTCCCAGGCTGCTGGGTGAGGCGTGCTCCAACAGCCAGCTTTTCCTATCACACCCAAGGACACGGTACCTGGCACTGAAGGCATACGTAAAAACGTGACACAAGGCAGATCTGCTCGTGGGGACAACAGCAAGTTCTAGGATACAATAAAGAAGGGACGTGTTGAGAACTTGGTATCACAGAAGGTGGAAGTGTTGGGGGACATCTTCCGGGAAGGAGGCCTGGTCAGTAAGAACAAACTGTTCTAAGCCAAGGCATGTTTACTATGCTGTGGAGACAGTATGCCACCCACCAGCCCTTCATTTGCTGGAGCCCTAAGCACACAGTAGGTCCAAAATATCTACCGAGCTAATAACATGGCCAGGCATAGTGGTGCATTCCTATAATCCCAGCAACTTGGGAGGTTGAGGCAGGAGGACTGCCATGAGTTCAAAACCCAAAGCCAAACAAACCTAGTTATTTGGTTTTAACATATTGTGGAGATTGTATCACAGGTGTCCGAGAAGGCAAAACTCCATTCTGTCACTTCCCATACCGTCAAGGCCAGGAGCATAAACAGCCCCATCTTGCCTACCAGATGTCCTTCTCTCTCTCACAGACAGAGGTGGACAGGTGTAGAAGGATCCCAAGCATATGCTGCTCTAAGGACAGTGGGAAATCACAGGGTATCCCTGAGTTCAGACTGCCCTTGAGCTGGGGCTCTGATTCTCTCCTCCACCCGATTATTAGACCCTACCTTAGCAGACAAGACTTGCTGGGCTGCTGGGCACTTGTTCCTCAAATTCTTGACTGTGGACTTTCTTTACCATGTTTGCTTTTACGCTTTAAGCATCATCTCTCCCTGATAAGGCCTGGGTATGTGTCTCCTGCTCACACGTCCCTCCTGAACCCCGAGTATGCACCTCATCTCCCTGCATGGCAACCCACCATGTGATCTGTCCCCATGGCAGAATCCTGGGAGCTTCCCACCAAGGAAGAGGAATGTCCCCCAGCCGAGTCTGTCCTTCCCAGCAGTTGCCTGCCATGAGTCACGGGTGTGTTAAAAATAATGCCGAGCATAGTCTAAGAGTAAGAGATGGACACACCTTTTACGTTAGCCAACTGCCTGGGAAGTAATGGGTATCTGGAAGGGGGCCAGAGAAAGAAGTTAAATGGCTTTTTCCGATCTGCAGAAAGATGCCGTTTAGGCTGGAAGTGGCCTGTTGGGAGGGTATGCCCTAACCCTGAGCGGGAAGGGCAGGGCCCAGGCAATAGGAGTCCCGTGGTTGCATGCTGGGGACGGTCTTGTCTACTCGCCTAGGTGCTCTACAAATATTTCCCGTGTGTCCATGACACTGGAAGATTGGGAAATGCTGGCTAGATCACAATAGCCTCTCTGTTCCTTGAGCTTCTCTGCTGGCAGATAAGCAAGCTTGAGTCTCTCTCTCCCTTTCGTACCTCAGCACGTATGCTCCACCCAACATCCTCCTTGGCAGAGTCACTACAGGCCGCTCGTCAACGCAAGACCAGGGACGGGCTGGTCTCTACTGGCCAGATGCCCAGAACAAATGGCTCTGCCCAGGAAAGGGACCAATCATCAGCCATGCCAGTCAACCACCTCCTTCCAGACTTCAGCTGGCACCTGTGCCCTCGGGGCCCCTCCCACTACACATAATTATACATTACTAATACAATAATTCGGTTCTCCCATGGTTCCAATAAAGAAGCTTTGTGATCAAAATGAACTCAAGAAATCCTGCATTGTGCATAAAAGGTCAACCAGATATTAACTGCTAAGTTCAGGGAGAGTCCGGTCAGTCTAGAAACACAAATGAGCATGACTTGACCATCTGAGAAAGAGAGCAGCACGGGACTAGATCTGTCCCCCGTGGAGGCAAGGCATGTGCTGGGAGTGGAATTCTATGTGGTCCCAGTGCCACGACCTGAGTGCGTGGGGGAGGAGCCAAGTCTGGAGGGTGGAGGGAAACACCCCCTTCTTAGACTCTCCCAACTGTCCCGAAGCACGCAATGCCTTCGTGGGGTATCTGGGTAGCTGCAACGGTTCTATCGCCCCCTTTAAGGGAAAAAAAAAAAACACATGTTCCTACCCCACGCCAACCATTGTCTAGAATCCAGCCCAGTCTCTGCCCTGAAACAGTAGTCATGGAGCCCGTGACTTCCTGTTCTAACTTGGACTGAGCGCTTCAAGGCACCATCCACAGCCTTCCGTCTGGAGTTCTTCTCATTCTCCATCCCAGGAGCCACTAATTCTCCTTCCCTGCTAACTGCCCCTTCCACAGCCTCTGCCCTGTTCTGTTAGTCTTGATCCTCAGGATGGACGAGAAGTCAACTGGAAATCCTGTCTCTCTGCTTGGCCCTCACACTTGGTTGCTGTAGCTGGATGTACTAATTTTGTAAGCCCCTATACCAAATTATCACAAAGTTACTGGCTTTAAATAAATTTATTTCCAAACACTTCCAGGGGCCCCAATTCTCACTCCTGTCTTCTGATGCGTGGTGGGCTCAGCCGAGACCCTCTGGGGATCTGCAGGCTGGGCTGGCTTCCTCTCGCTTTCTCTGACATTGCCTTTCCTCCCCTTGCTCTTTGCCATCCAGAAATTTGTGGAAATCTTTCGATCGCCGTTAATTCCCTCTTATTCATTGGGGTGCCCTGGGATTATACTTTCCTAATCTCTTGATTATCATTTAATGGGTTCTGGGCAGAGAAGGTATAAATACACCCAACATGAACTCCTCCATCTTGAACTCCAAGTTAATTTTCAGTTACAACATGCGTACGCTTAAAAGATACCAGACATTCTGGTCTAAATCCGCAGGCTCCTGTCAGTGGGTGATCATGGAGACTGGCAGGTTCAGATGGGCACCCCAGCTTGCCGACTGGCCCTGTCTCCATCACAGAGCCCTTCATGGATGCACACTGCTGCCTGCCACAGATCACTCGGCACACATTAAGAACTGGCCAACCGCACGAGGGCTTCCTCTTTCCAGGATTTGTTTTCAAGCAAATGAGTTCTTCCTTCTAATGCCAGAGACGGGCATTTGCCACGGCACAACTCAGGAACACCTTCTGCGGGTCCCATCGGCCTCGGAGAACCTTTTTACTCAAAAGTGAAGATTGCATGGTACATTCCGCTTTACAAAGGCTCGGGTTTAAAAATAAACACAGGCATTAGAGGGAACACAAAAATAGTTTGTGCCCTCGGCTCTCTGGAGCCCAGTGGCACTAGGTGTAGGCTTGGAGGATACCCAGAGAGGCCAAATTCAACACAAAGCCCTCACGGACCTCAAACAAGCGAGAAACCAGGAAGGAGAGCCTTTGATGTGTGCTTGGCTCACTTTGTTACCCAGGGCCATCCGTGCCCAATTTTCTCCAACCGCAGGCGTCCACCCTGCCGTGCTATTCATAAACCAGTTGTAAAGATGGTTCCTGACCCGAAACCCAGTCACCACCCAGCACGGTCTCCACCTGCATCTGATGTCGCCTCCTCCCCCCCCCCTTCAATTTCTGTACTCAGACAACAGGCATAACACGATGGAAGCTCCTGGCAGGCTAGACCTGACTTTCCATGAGCTATGCCCTCCCCAGAAATGCCTCTCTCATAGCCCCCCAACCCAGCCTACTCCACCTAGTCAAAACTCTCCCACCCTCAAGGTCAGGACAAGTTAGTCAATCCTCCATCAGAACCACCAGTCTGAGTTCTCTAAGTTCGGCTTTCTCTGTGCTTCTTCTGCGACCCTTGTGCAGCATTCTGACTCACCCCAGAGTAGCCTGAGGTGTCCCTTCGATGAGTCTCTGACTCCCTTAGTCAGGGATCAGATCTGCTCTTCTCTGGACCCAGAAGTCCCGCAGGAGAGGAAGTGTCAGGCTGGAGAGATGGTTCATCAGATAAGCGCATTTACTGCTCTTGCAGAGGACCCAAGTTCCCAGCACCCACATAAGGCAGCTCACAACCACCTACAACTCCAGCTCCAGGGAGGAATCAACAACCCTGGCCTCCACTGGCACCTGCACTCACGTGCACATACTTACACATAAACAGACATACATGCACACATGCGCACACACATACAAATGCACACAATTTAAACAAATAAAAATAAATCTTAGACAGGGCTTGAAGCTGAAGCCTTGACTAAACCCAAGACTTACATAGCATAGAGAAACCAGTACCAAGTTACCAGGACCCAACATAATTCCAAAAGTCAAGCAAGCAGAGCCTTGTTGGATGATATCAGGACCTGAGAACCCTTTCTATAGCAGAACTGCTGGCTGTGCAAGCATGTAAGCACTCACACGTACATATGTGGGCATGCCCAGGTGTCCTAGCCCTCTCGGTTCCATGTATCTGGAACCCCAGCTTGTTCTTCCCCACTGGTAATCTGTTCCCTGTGTCCTGCATAAGTGACCTTTCCCAGTGTGCCCTACCTGGCCTAAAGGAAGTGGAAAGCACAGCTTACTGGGTGAACTCACAGGCTATCATGATGTCTTACAGGCAGCCTCACAGCCAGATTCAAGACAGCCAGACCCCCAAAGCTTGTGTCAACAGAGAGGCAAGAGGGAAGGACACACAGAGAGAGGAATGGAGGAGATGGCACAAACACCTCATAAGGCTCTGTTCGGATGTCTCTGGGAGATCTAAGTGATCCAAAAGCAAAGAATCACGTGATTTCCCTTCACGCTGTATGGATAACAGGTTGTGACCAATCAGGCTGGGCCTCCATTCAGGGTCTTCTAGAGCCCCTTCTCAATTCTGGAAGAGGCTGGGGGTTTGACTGACAGCAGGAGGGTCCAGACAGCTGGGGCTCATATGTCCTGGCTCCAGCCTGGCTCAGAACAGCCCGTGCTTGTTTCCACGAACTGAGGGCTTTGTCACCCGGCTCCTCCTCGGATGCTCTGTGTGTGCCAACACGTTCCCACTTCATCGTCACCTTCTCAGAGCACACTTCAAACCTCTGTTTGCCTGTTTCCAAGCACACCTTATCTTAGGCTTCAAGGTAGTTCATACTCCTTTCACAAGGAATCTGTTTTCTAGACAGAAAAGACCCCCGCCCCCACCACCACCACTACCCTGGACCCGTGCAAGGCTGAGACACATCCTACCAAGGTCTCAGCAGTGCTTTGGAAGAGGTAGCTTCTGGAGATTGCAATGTTTACCAATCATTTCCTATGTGGCAGCAGGCATCATGCTGGCCACCGGCATGTGCTTGACCTCTCCTGATCTACCCAACAACCTTGAGATTAGCACCACTGTTTATTTGGCAGAGGAAACTAGCAAAGAGAAAAGATGAAGGAGCTTGCCCACGTTCATCCACATTCATTGGATAATGGTCCCTGTGTCACCTGGTCCCTGGGATGCTGCAGCCTTCCTTTACATCCGCTCCACGGTGTGCATTCTGCTTGGCCCACACCTTTGTCCCACCTCCTTCCAGACTCCCTCAGCCCTCTGCTTCTCTTCCACGGTCAGGATGAAGTGCTCTGGAGAGGTCTGGCTGGTTTCTGAGTAACCAGGTCCATCCCTGGGCATCATTCCAGGCCAGACAGAATGATCCTCACGTCCTGACTCATCCCGAGACCGTCAACCAGAAGCCCTCATTGCTACGTCCACTGCGAACATGCCTGTCACTCCCCTTGTTTCTTGGCAACTAGGGCTCCTGAATCACCCTCCTTCTCTCCTCCAGCACCTTTGTTTCGATTCTTGGTGACTTCTGTGCATCTGTAGATGGCCCTTCCAACCAGCCGTTTAGGTTTGAACGTCCTCTCTCAACTCTCTGTCTTCACCTGTCATGACCAGTAAACTCCAACCCTTCTACAGTGTCCACTTCAGAGACCCGTCTCTTTGCAACTGATCTATCTCAACCTCGTCCATCCCAGGGCTATCACAATATACAATTAGGTCCGGTGGTTTATAAAGAATAGAAATTTATTTCCCACAGTTCCGTAATTTGAAAAGTTCAAGATGGAGGTTGCATCAGACTTGGTGTCTAAGGAGGGTCTACTTTCCAGTCCTAGATGGCATTTTCTAGCTTTCAGAGTTGGTGTCTAAGGAGGGTCTACTTTCCAGTTCTAGATGGTACTTTCTAGCTTTGTTCCCTTATGGTGAAAGGGGCAAAGAAGATCTTTGAGACGATGTCTCATGAATTCCACTCCTGACGGTTCTGTGTTCATGACCTAATCCTTTCTCAAGCGCTCCACCTCCTAACACCGTCACATTGGCGATTAGGTTTGCAAACAAGAGTCTCGTAGAGATGCAGCAAATGGCTCAGAACTTAGCGGACACAGTCAGGCTGCCGGCTTAGCCGTTCTCCCAGTCACTTCCCCTGCCTCTTGTTCCTTCTAGCACAGGGGCTCTCAACCTTCTTCCTAACACTTAACATACTCCCTCACGTTGCGGTGAGCTCCAACCATGAAATTGTTTTCGCTGCCACTTCATAACTGTAATTTTGCTCCTGTTATGAATCGTAATGTAAATAGCTGTGTTTTTCTGATGGTCGTGGGTGACCTCTGTGAAAGTGTCCTTTGACCCCCAAAAAGGGTTGTGACCCAAAGGTCGAGGGCCGCTGTTCTAACACATACATCGTAAGATTTATTCCCTGTGTTTCCATTTACTCTGTACTTCATTAGAATGTCAGCCCCATGAAACTAAGAGTTCTTATATGTCTGTCTTCCTGATACCACAAGTAACACCGAGAACAAAACTCAGTGAAGGAATTAATTATAATTGAGTATTTATTTCATAATTACTCTCAATCCATCTTCCAGGCTCTACTGTAAGGTCTACAAAGACAGGCCACGGCTGTGTCTGGCACACAGTAAACAGGTAGCTGGAGGATCTAAGAAGGCCATTGCTGGGCCCAATCTGCTGTCTTTGCAAGGCTAACCTCCACCTGGGTGTCTCGAGGGCAGCTGCTCTCACTGGCTGCTCTCACTGGCTGCACTCGCATGCAGGCAACCTAATGAAGCTACCAGCTCTGAGGAGCCGAAGCACGAACCACTTCAGAGCCTTCAGAGCAAGAGGGTTTTGAGCATACACCTACCTCAGAGCCCAAGCACAAACCACAAAGGGCCTTCAGCACAGCACCGTTTCAAACACACATCTATCTCAGCCATACAAATATTTGATACCCAAGGAGGTGGGGGAAACTAATTCTGCCAAGAAAGTTTTTAGAGGCCATCTGAAACTTTGCTCCCAAAGCAGACGACTCAGAGGGCCTCAGTGGGGAGTTCCTCCCAGGAACAAGCACTTGGAGAGTCCCAGGGTAAGCTTCCCATCAACGAGTCCAGGGTTTGAGTTCCTCATTGGCTGCATTTGTGATTCACTGGGTTAATCTACCCTTTGGTGGATAAAAGACTTGCTCCAGGAGAAAGAGCCTACAGACAAATCATTTCTGTAACACGTGCAAAGAGAAGCCAGTGTGGCCACCAAGGCTTGAAACTTCCATCTTTTTCTTTTCTTTCTTTTTTTAAAATTGAGACAGGGTTTCTCTGTGTAACAGCTCTAGTTGGCCTGGATACCAGGCTGGCCTCAAACTCACTGAGATCACCTGTCTCTGCCTCCCGAGTGCTGGAATTAAAGGTATGTGCCACCACCACACAGCAAAAATCCCAACTTCCATGAAGGGTTGAGGACCAAATCCTGAAACCTACATGGTTACAGGTTCCTTCCAGTTTAAAAGTCTCCACTTTTGAGCATCTCAGACATGAATAATGAAGGTAACCATCGATTACGGACGGAGGAGCAGAGGAAGGATTCTGAGTCAGAGCCAAAAGCAAGCAAGTAGTGTGGGCTCCGGAGGGTTTATAACCACGCTCTGTGTTAAGGTCAAGATCGACTCAATGGATCCACGGATCCAGCCCAGCAGGCTTACTTCTCTGACATTTGGATTTCTATTACATAATCTGGATTAACACCTTAAGAAGTGTGACTGTGAGGAGCAACACAAAAGGACGGACATCCAGTCATTCTGAGAATCTCTACCGAAATCTGCGGGAAAGACCAGGAAAAAGATGGGAGACAGAGATGCGGAAGGGAAGAGAGCTGTGTCATCCCCTGATCTGGGCGGATGGAGTCAGGCGACTGACTCACATGGGGGCAAATCTGTACCTTCCCCCCCTGCTTCCTTAAAGCGCTGTGGCCACAACTCCCTGAAGGTACGCCCTGGCCTTATCCTTCAGATCCCTGGCTGGACTCTTGAAAGCCTGCTTTCCCTTTCTTGTGGGACCGTGAAAGTTCTTACACAATATGAACTGTAGAGTGGCGTGCCTCTGAGGACAACATATAAACCACCACTTCCATCCTGTGCCTCGGCTGTGTGACGTGAATCAAATGGCTTGGCTTCTCTCAGCTCCAGTTTCTATATTTTTGAAACGTGAAGCTTGGATGAAATAAGGAGTGATCAAGAAAGACTGGATCCCTTGGCCCGGCAGAACTCCCTCTTCCCCAGACGGCAAGTGAGGTCCCACAACGACCTTGTGGCCACCCCTATGTCTGTATACCATATCATTCCGTGGCCCGAAAGGCAAAGCCCGTGAAGTCACAGAATGGGCAGGCAGCCAAGAAATGAAGGAAGGGGAAAAAAGTAGCCTTCTCCTTTCCTCAAAGATTCTCCAGAAATTTCCATTGAGTATGTGGGGAAAGCCAGTGCCCATACAGCAGTGGTAGGGAAGACAAGGACTTTGTCTGAGGCCACAGTCATCTCACATGGCCAGCCCTAGGCAGTAGAGAAGCAGATGAGACCAGACAAGGGGCCACTGGGCTGACACAGCTGATTCCGCTCGGAGGACGCTCTTGTGGTAACACATGCCACCTCCCCCTCCTTCTGTGACATTTCCGCAATTGTACCAATTTTGCCAAATGCTTAGCAGGCAGCATTAGAAGCTGATTTTTTTTTTTTTTGTGACCTCCACAGGTCCCCCAGCTGGTTTTACCCTTGAGAGAGAGGCTCCTGGGGCCCACGGTGTGACCAGCCTGGCCCAATGCCGCCACGCTCAGTGTTCTCGTTTAATTATTTAAGACCACGAGGCATTGTTTTCTTCATGGGGCAGAGCTCGCAGAGCATTTAAAATTCATGGGGGAAGCCAAGGAGTAGCTTTTTTTAGATCCCTCCCTTGAAGTAAATGATATGTCTTTCAGTCAGGCCTCAATTTCAGTTTTCCAGAATATTCTACCCTTGATAAAGCACTACTGCTTAAAGAAAAAAAAAAGGAAGGAAGGAAGGAAAAAGAAAGGCAATGAAAACCAAGCCAGGTACCGGGTAGCTGAGCAGGCCTGTGATCCCAGCACTTGAGACCGGGGCAGGAGGACTACAGCAAGTTCAAGGCTAGCCTGAGATGCAAAGCAAAACCCTGTGTCAAAAGCAAGCAAGCAACAAACAAACAAACAAACAAAGCAAAACAGAGCAAAAAAAAAACCCTACTAAAAATTGGGGGGAGGGTGCAAATGATGGAAGAGTCTGAGGAGGCGGCATAAGAAAGCCAATGTATTAAGCAGTTTGGTCCCAGAGGAGCCACCTTTAAATTTAGCAAAACAGATTCTGTTGGTGCCAAAGTAAGGGAGCTTTCTCCCTCCCCGTCACTGGGAATACAGAGTGCCGTGTTTTAGGGAGGGTGGGGTAGTGTGCTGACTCCAGGCTTTGCGATCTCAACTCTAGATCACAGGAGAGAGCCTGGTAGCTGGGTAACTGAGGTCACTAAATGGTGGACTCTAACACCTAACAGCGATATATAAAACACTTCCCACTGCAGAGGAGGAAGCTGAGGGCCATGGGCACTGGGGTCCTAAGTCCTAAACACTGGCTAAGGCAGGATTTAACAGCTGTCTCCGGGAAGGAAATGGGCTGGAGTCCGGGACTACTGTGCCTTAGCTGCAAGCCTGGGAGTCTAAGGGCTCTGTAGCTGCTGGCGGCTCAGCCCTCCGTCTCCTGGGGACCAGGAACAACTGGCCACACTCAAGCTTGCTTATTCCTCCCCATAAGAAGCTGTAGACAGAGCCTCTGCCAGCATCACGGGCTGCCGACTTCTACCATCTGCCCTGGTCAGACCCATGGTAACAGATGCTCTCGGGCTCCTTGACTGATCGCAGGGAACCAAACAGGTACTCTTCCCTGCTGACCTACATCCCACCAGCTGGCTAAGCACAGAGCCAGGCCCTTGCCCCTCGGTAGCTATGAGGAGAAAGCCCTCTCCTGCCCCTATCCTCACTCCTGGGTCCAAGGGGTGAGGTTCCTTTCGTTAAGTCATATACACCCAAGTTCTTTAAGCAGGGTCAATCTCTTTGGGGTCATGGTAAAAACTCTGGCATATCTATAACTATGACTTCTGTTAGAGGGGGAGCCCCAGACTCCACACTGAGAACCCCTTTTCTCATCACCCCCACTAAGTGCAGGAACTTCATAGAAGAGGCCACAGAAAGACTGAAAGAGCCAAAGTATGAGCTGCTGTGTTCATGAACTCCTAGCAGCCGTGGGTGCCTACACGAGACTGCACGCGATCAAGCCGGTCAGTATTCTAGTGTGGAGGGGGAAGGGGTTCTCAAATCCCCCACCCTTAACTGAGGCACGAGCCACTGTCAGCTGAGAGCTTCTGGGAGAGGGAGCATCAGTTTTAAGGGTGTGGCCCCTGGGAGTTTGGCCTCACACCCAGGAGCACAAGGGCAGCACAAATTGAACTTGATGAGTGATTTAATAAAAACAGCAAAAGGCATGAGGCTGGGGTGGATCTGGGGAGAGTGAGAGAGAGGAACAGGGCCGGGACTAATAGGACTGAAATACAGTGTATGAGATTTTCAAAGAATTAATAAAATATATTAAAACGTTGAAAAAGAGCCCTTCTCATATACAAAATAGATTTTTGAAGACATGAAAATAGAAGGGGATCTATTTGGATAGAGTGGGAAACAAGAGGAGTCGGGGGACAGGAGGGTGAAGGGGCTGAATACGATCAAAGCGTCTCACACACATACGTGAAAATGTCACAGCGGAACCCATGATTTTGTTCAAGTAATATATGCTAGCAGTTAAAAAAGAAACTTATTCACACATATTTATCCGAGTAGACAAGGGAAAGACTATCATAGAAGAAATCAGAATTATAAAGCGGGGGGGGGGCTTTTATGGAACACTCTCATCCAGGCCCAACAAATCTGTTGCCACTTTAAACCAGAGTTGGTAGGACTACCCAACAAGACCCTGCCGAGATGGGCCCACTAACGTTCCCTCCTGAAAGAAGGAAGGGGCCCTGGGCCTGGCCCTCCTAGAGAACATACAAATGGATCTCTAAGTGAAGTGGAAAGTGTTCTCTTCAGCGATGGAGCTGCCAGTAAGTTACCCACTTCCTGTAGGTAGCCCCCACCCACCCTCCTGTAGGTAACCCCGACTAAGTTCACTGGCACCCCAAGCTAGACTTCGGTGGAACTGTTTCTTTAGTCCATCACTGATGATCTAGGATGGACGGATGTTTGCTCACCCCCTGGAAAAGTCACTTAATAGAACCCTTCTTTTGAAGCATTCCTGTAGAACATACGCCCAGACCCTCTCATTCTGCTTCTCAAAACAACCATCTGCATTTGGATGGCTGCCCTTGGGCACCCGCCCAGAGCTAAAATGTAACGATGCTTGTTCCCTCCCTTCTTAGAATTCCTTCATACTTTAGCTAAAGCCTTACTCACCTTTGGGGGCAACCACCTTACTAAGCTGAATCAGGGCAAACTCATCATCTCTGGATATCCCCGGGTCTCTCTCACTCACAAAAGCCCTGTCTCGGGTCCACACACCACCCCAGGGAGAACCAGTGGTACTACTGGTCACCCATCACCCAAGATCCCCCAGCTCTGTGTATTCCAAGTCTGGGTGGGTCTTCCTTTAATCTCCAAAGACTACATGGGCTCTGTGAAAATACCAGAATTCGGTCAACACCGGCTGTCCCTGCTCAAATACCTGCCCTCCCCTTCACCCCTTAACTAAACCCAGATGACTGAGGACAATCCCCACCAAAATCACGAGCTGCTCTGTCCCCTCTACACGAGCACACAGAACACAAATGGAGGCAGCTGGTGCCCTTGTATCTCACTCCAAGCCCTGGGAGGCCAGGCCATCCCAGGTACCAGCTTCCATGTCACTTTGCCACTGATCAAGATCTCCAGCTTCTCCCCACAATCTTGTCATGTCCCCCTCACAGAAGACCCAACTACACTGTGCCAGGTCCCTTGGTCCCTCCACGGCAGGCCTCCTTCCTCATGCTCCCTCAGTGACCTTTGCCCACAGCCACACACGGGACCCACCTTGGACTCCTCGTGGCCCATTCATCCTTCTAACCCATTCAGATTTTCCCACCTCACAATACTCTCCAATCCAGACTTAAGCCCTCTCCATCAGCCATGACCTAGCTTCGCAGTCTTCACTGGACAGCCCACACCCACCTGTAGTCCATCACTGTTAAGAGTCCTAGGAGAAACCCTGCCTCCCAATACGGGGCGGTGGCACCCGGACCTAACGTAGGCAGCCCACACCCAAGCCACTGGGCAAACTGGGTGGATGAGTCTCACTTCAAATTCATGTTCTCTGACCTCAAACTGTCACTCTCCAACGGCTCAGAGGCTTGTGTTTCTTTGGTGGGCGTGCCATCCATCCCAGTCAAAACCTTCTCATCCTCCCCTTCAGCTGTCTACCCTTCTCCACCCCCACCCCGCTCAGCTGATGACCCACCCAGCCTCCCACTCGTCAAAGGCAGGAGACCTGGGACTCCTGTACCTTCCCACCACACCCAAGCCTCACAATGGCCTCCTGTTTCAGAGAAAGATGTCCCCCTTGCTTCTCTGAGGGACAGCCCTTCTCTGTGGTTCTGAACCGAGCTTCTCGTCTAGTCAAGGATGAGACTTCTCTGTTGCTTGCCTTCTCCTGCAGCAGCCATTCAATTCCACAGCTACGCTCACTCCTGGTCCTTCCTCCCATACGGTCCTTCCTGCTTCCCGTGGGCCTTCCAACCCGCCTGGCTCCTTGCCCTGCCTTGACACTGACTTATGCCAGGACACCAGCAGCCACCACACCACCTCCCGGGAGCTCGTTTCCCTCCCCAGCCAGCCACCCCTCCTCCATCCTCTTTGCTAGCTCTTTCTGTCTGGCCACCCAATAAAGGATGGGTGCTCCAGGCTCATCCCTGCCTGCTCCTTCAGTGACACTGCCCAGGCTTTTCCGGCAACATCCCTGCTCAGCCGGGTCTCATAACCAACTGCTTCCTTCTCAAAGGGAGCACGCTGGTATGTGACCAGGCCTCCTTGCCTCCCTCCTAATGGTTCCTCTTCCAGGATCCTCCGCCTCTACCAGCAGCTTATGCCAAAGTCCTTTCTTCCTCTCTCTTCTTGACCCTGTACACCACGTCCTCCTGTGACATTCTAACTTCTAATAGACCACGTATGGAAACCGCTGCGACGTGGCGTGCTAGCCTCGGCATTCACTCTGACCTACAGAGTCACACTGCTTTAATTCTTGCCCCTTCCAACTCATTTTCCACAGAGTGCCACTGCCACGGAGCCTAGTAACGATCTTGTCATAGCCCTTCAGTATCACTCGGCTTTTCTCACAGACAGACACAGAGAGAGAGAGAGAGAGAGAGAGAGAGAGAGAGAGAGAGAGAGAGAGAGAGAGAGAGAGAGAGACAGACAGAGAGACAGAGACAGACAGAGAGAGAGAGAGAGAGAGGGAGGGAGGGAGGGAGGGAGGGAGAGAGAGAGAGAGAGAGAGATTAGCTAACTGATAGACGATTAGACAAGTCAGTTCTCTCCTTCCCTCAGGTGGGTTTTGAGGATTGAACTTGGGTCATGAGGCTTGACAGCAAGTACCTTTACCTACTGAGCCATCTGGCCAGCCTTGCTCAGCCTTGTTCAGTCTCCTCAGACCTGTGTCCCTGTCACTTCCCACAGTCACCTCTGATTTGGGCCTGGACGACTTCTTCCTCCACCCCCTGCCTGGGGCCCTTGCCCCTCCCTTGCTGAGTTCCTTCCAGGATGATCTGCTTCCAGTTTTTCAAGCGTTCAGGACCACTCTCTCCACTGCTGGTTTGTGCCCTGGCTCCTCCTTCCACCGGGACACTGGTTCCCTGCTTTGCATGCAAGGCAACATCAGAGGCGCATCTCCCACGCACCGCCCATTCTGAAGTCAGTCTCAGCCTCCACGCCTTTCCCTCCAAGGACAACTTGCAGAAACTTTTACTGGTGGGTTCATTTATAGGGTTGATTTCTTGGAGATGGAAGGGTGTGCTCATAGGAGCAAGCAGAGTCTGTCTCACTCACTAAGATGCAAATAGCAGGGGGTGGGGTGGGTGTCTATTTTACTCCATTTATTGTTATTCCATGTGGAATAGTATTTTGGACTTGGTGGATTAAAATACATATTAAAATTTTAGCTTCATCTGTCTCTTCTTTTTCTAATGTAATATTAGAAAATATTTAATTACCAATGTGGCTATAATTGTTTCCAGTACAGAGTACTGGTTAGATTATGGCACTGGGGGCGTGGCTTCAAATGATAATGACATGTTTTATGTGGTAAACAACATAGAGGGGCACAGATGCTGCAGGGTACAGAGAGGACAGGTAGGCTGGGCTAGGTGACAACACTGGACACGTCAAACTAATGAGGCTGAAATCAGAAGTCATCACTACTCAGCAAACGCCTCCTGAGTAGCTTATGTCAAGTATCCACACATGTGCGATCTAAGGCCATCATTGAGGTGACAGAGGAGAAAGTGTGTCAACATGGTCACACAGGACCACGTGAAGGGCATGCTGTCTAGACAGTCCCATCTGCTCATGGCTCAGTACTCCCATCTCCGCGTTCTTGTTGCCATACCCAGAGAACTGGAGTTACCTGAAGAAACAAGGGCTTCTTGTTCTGTTTCTCCATCCCATCTCAGTCAGGGGCTTCCGAGTGGGCTGAAGGACAGCGGTGTGGGGAGATCACCAGTCCATCTCCCGTGGGACGGGCGCTAAATCACACAGTGTGGGAGAGCAGAACCCCACAGCCACGCCCACACTGACCATGCTCTCAGCAAACCCTTCAAGTCTGTACATTAACGTTCGGTTCCCTCCCGGAGATTATCTGCTCCCATGGAGCAAGAAAATCCACTTCTCCCAGAGGTTAATAAACTCAGAGATCTCATTACTCACAGGGGTCACGCTGGTGAGAATTTTAATGCATTTTTTAAAGAGAAAGTCTGGAAGGATATTAACAACGGAATAATGCTACTGTAAGATGCAAGGGCAGAGGGGTCACCCAGAGGATGGAGCAGGTGCTCCTTCCTCACGAGTCCCCCACCTATGGACAGCAAAGCACTCAGAATCTGGTCAGAATAGCCCGCTGTCACTGACCATGGGACCTAGGGCTGCCTCTGCTCCTACACCGAGATCTCCCGGTGCGTTGGCAAGTTGCCTAGCTGTGGCCACCTTTAAAATAATCTTGACTCTTCAAGAGTCCCCTGAAGGCTGGTGATAAATCTGTATTTGCTTTAGCTAACTCCCTGCCCCAATCCATTACAGCACGCGATCAATTCATTCCCTTTCTCCTTGATCTAGCCCCTGGCTCCTAGATAATCCTAAATCTGCACTGAGAGGGCACAATCAGTAGATCAAGTCCCCTCCTTCTCCTTCCGCCAGTGAAATAATCCTAGGGATGGACGTGAAGCTCCACGGCAGAGCCCTTACCAACACGTGTGAGGCCCAGACTCTCATCCCCAGCATTGCAAAACAAGCAAGTGGATAAACCAGAGGGCTGCAGTACACACCTGCTCTGAAGTTCTTTCTGAATCTCTTCTGGAAGCTCCACTCCTCCTACATCCTGCTTCTGCCTACCTCCAACCTCACTGCCTTGTTCTCTAATGTCTCCAGTAGCCCCTTTGCTTTGCTTTGCTTTGCTCTCTGCCTCTTGCAGAACAAAACTCACCCTTCCCTGGACCCCGACTCATCCTCACTCGTACCTCCGTCTGCATTTACCTTCTTCTCCCTTCCCAACAGTCACCTTAAGTGAGTTTCTACTGTGATTGGATCTGTGCTATCCCACGGAGCTGAATCTGATCTCAAGCCCATCATGGCCCTGATACTCCCACCGCCACACTATTTGCAGTAGCTATCTTCTGGGTCCCGCCATCTGCGCTTCAGGAAGTCCCTGGTCTTGTTGATGACGATCCACATAAGAGCCTTATCTCCCACGCTTCTCCAGTCAGCCTTTCATCTGAGCCTCAGCGTCTCAGTCTCATTCCCTTCACTCCCTGTGATTCCTCAAGTGTTATCTCTACCTCTAGATGGGTGGTCAGTCCATCTCAGGCGACGGCTCCCAAGACCGTGTGTGTCTCTATCCCAACTGCTGAGTTTGCACTTCTAGAGGGCCATACGTAGAAATTCACCTCCTGACACTAAACTCCTCCAGGAAAGCCATCTTTTCCCCCTCTTCTGGGCCTAGCCCGAGCCAGGGTCACCACCATCAGCCACAAACCCTAGAAAGAGCCACACTGCTGACAACTCAATCTACGTCCCTCAACTCCAACAATTCCATCCTGAGGACGCTGGCCTCCAGAAACTGCACCCAGAGAACGTGAACTTTATTCTCTAACAAGATTCAGCCACTTCCTGGCTAAGAGCTTGAACAGGCTATTGAACCTCCCAAACCCAGTTTCAACTATGAAAGCGAGGCCTCTCTCAAGGATGAAATGAGATGTGCGCGTATGGACACCACAGTCTCACCTAATGTACTTAGCTGAGTCCAGATTAAACACGCACATAGGAAAGAGCCCCCAATCCCCGTGAGATCCCCACACGTGTGTCTATTGGCTCGTGCAGACTCCACCCCGAGGCTTGCACAGCACCCTGTGCCGCGTCTGCTCTCGTCTTGTTCTGTTCTCACCTCCTCCTGCCTGGCGTGGCTCTTTTCTGTAAGGCAGTGGCCCTCAACCTGTGGGCCACGACCCCTTTGGGGTCAAATGACCCTTTCACAGGGATGGCCCAAGGTCACAGGAAAACACAGCTATTTACATGACAACCCATAACACTAACAAAACAACAGTTATTAAGTAGCAATAAAAATAACTGTATGATTGGGGGTCACCACAACACGAGGAACTGTACTAAAGGGTCACCAGCATTAGGAAGGTTGAGAACCATTGCTGTAAGGTCTCTTTTTTTCTAATCTCCTAACTCTCCTTGCCACCCTTCATTACCGTCTCTAGAATAATTTCCCTAAAATGATTATTCTTTCCTTCGGAATGGCTACCATTCCCCCACCGCCTGCAGACAGAAGTCCAATGGTAGCAAGTGTCTGCCCTGCACCCCCGGCCGCTGCTTCCTCTCCAGCCAGTGCGCCCACTGCCCGGGTCAGGCCTCACTCTGGTAGCAGGATTAACTGCTCCCTGACATCTCATCAGTTACCAGGTGAAGGCCAGTGGGTTTGAGACTCTGGTGTAGCTCGGCGGGATGAGATGGGAGGAGAGAGAGGGGCTTCTTACAGAGACAAGCTGACTGGTCATGCTCACACAGCAGCCGGGAGCCTGGGGTTTGATCTCTTCGCACATGCCCATTCTAGCTCACTGACAGACAGCCCTGCATGAGGACACTTCTCAGCGGGTGAAACAGCCACACCCATCTTGAGTCCACCTGGAAGAGGCAGAGGCCACTTCTTCACAGCATCCGAGCTAAACTATGCCTCGGTGCCACCATCACCAACAGCCACTCGCCCTGCCCCTTGGAACATCCCGGCTGGCACAGGCGGCATCCCCTTTCCCATGAGGCCCTTCTCGGTTACCCTTCTCTCCCAGGACGGCAGAAGCCAAAGCAACCCTCTCTTCTCCACTTATCTGAACAACTCCAATTAAGCACTTTCCCAATTAAAGATCTCAGAAGGGCTCCAAAGCACAAGCACTGAGTCTGCAATGTTCCTCCCTAATTAGGTCCCCGTGGACAGCCCTGCCCCATGACCCAGACAGGATACCCCAGGCTACCGAAGGCTTGGCTGGCCTCAGCTATTCTCAGGAGGGATCCAGACCCAGGCTTCCCCAGGCAGGGCAAACAGCAGAGGCTGCCTCTGCCCCCCATGCCAGCACAGTGGGAAGCCAGGATCAATAGTCCTCCTTGGCCAGGAGGCACCCACGTACCAAATGGTTTCTTAAGGCAGAGAGTCCATGATCTCTAATTTCTCTGAGGAATACTGAGCTGAGACTAGCAAGTTTATGAATAAAAATGTTGAAAAAAAAATCTCTTTAGTCTTTGACAAATGTCTAAATGTGTTCCCCACAAGCTAATTTGAAATATAATTTAAATAATTTCTACCAGGATGATACCATATGACTAACGGCACCTTGGTGGCAAAAGTACCGGAGATTTCGCTGCGCTTTCAAAGAGGCTCCCATCCTGCCTCTTCCCACACGGAACACACCCTGCTAGGAGCCCGGTGCATGACGCCAGCTCTCACCTCCAAACCTATAAATACCCTGTGGGCCGCCCGCACACCCAATACCTAGAAGATGCGGGAACACAGCACAGCAGGGCTTGAGGGGCCGGGGAATCAAAACCAGCACCCCAAGCTTTCCACCCCAGCTCCTCGCCATGCAGCTCTTCGCTCGATTTGTTAAGAAAATGTAACTCTCAACATCCATAAGGTCAGGGCCTGTCCACCAGGGACTTGTGTTCCGCGAGTCCCTTCTCTCTATTGTAAATACGCAGCGTGGATGCTGTTTGCTTCGCATTAGACAAAGCTGAGGGAGGACGCTGTTGTCTTCTCAAATGAAAGGTCTCTGTGTCTACCCCACTGCCCAAAGACAAGTTTTAGAAGCTGGGGCCGAGGAGACCTGCTGAGTTTACACGGGTGTTCACTCCTGAGTGTATTCTGACGTGCTGGAAATCGTACCGGGGCCTTGCGCATGCTAGGCAAGTATTCTATCACTGAGCTACAGCCCCAGTCCTGGTGCTTGTTTTTTTTTTTTTTAATGAAAAAAGAGTCTTAAAATTAAGAAAGGAATATAATACTGTCCTTCCTGCATGCACATCCCTGTCAACCCTTTCCTTATGGGAATTTCCTCTGAAGAGATAGAAGGACAACGGTCCTCTGAAACACAGAAAGGTTCCTAAGTGGGACATGGTGCTCTTGCTCGTGAGGAGACTCAGGGCAGAATTACTCTGCCTCGTAGTTTTAAACAGGGAGGTGTTCTGGGTCTCAGTCCACCACCCACCCTTAGCAACGTCCTCACCACGGTTCACTCCGGAGCAGTGACTCACCCAGAACCGCACAGGCTCCCAAATCACCCCGTGCTAATTGTGATCTTGGTCTCCTCTGCCGGTTTTTTTTTTCCTTCAGCAATTCATTTAAAGCCAAGAACTGCCTTTAGGAATTCTCGAAAAGTCCTTTTAAAAAAAATACTCTGCCTTGTTCCTAGCAGGTTTACAAAAACGTATCAGATTTGGCAAAATGACCACTTAGAATTAGGTGTAGATTTAAATAATGATGTGTTCTTATAATTACTGGCAGGAGAAGACAGCCACTCAAGACATTTTTTGTTGTTGTTGTAAAAATTGTTCTACAAAACAGACATATAGAGAGATTTCATCTTGTTAAAAATATGTTTCCCTTTGTAGACATACATCTAGACACTCAGTCATACACACAGGGAAGAGAGTCTGCAAAGATAGACACCCGAGTGCTGAAGAAGGTTCTTCCCAAGACGTGGGATGCAAAATCACTTTCACCTCCTTCCTCACACTGTTCTTCAGTACGAGCAGGCAATGTTTTTATAATTAGGAAAAAAAGAAAAGCTATTTTCATTTTGTTTAAAAACAACAACAACAAACCAAACAGGAGACGAGAAAGGGTAGAGGCATCATAAGGATGGGGCCATAAACTACGCCAGAGTGTTGTTAGAGGGTTGTGGGCTCGGCCCAGAGGGTAAAGTGCTTGTTGCAGAAGCAATAAGAACCCGAGTTCAGATTCCAACACCCACATAAAAGCTGGGTGTGGTGTTACAGGTACAATGTGGAAACCATGGGCTCACTGGCACAGTGAGTTCTGGATTCAGTGAGAGATCCTGTCTCAAAACACAAAAGAGAAAGTCAGAGACAGACACACACACAGAGAGAGATAGAGACTGACAGACACACGCAGAGACAGACAGTCACAGTCACAGAGACAGATAAACACAGTCACACAGAGACAGTCACAGGCACACAGAGACAGACACACACATAGAGACAGTCACAGGCAAATACACAGAGAGACAGACACACACAGACAGACACACACTCAGAGATAGTCACAGGCATAGACAGAGAGAGAGACAGACAGACAGACACAGAGACAGACAAGCATACACACAGAGAGAGACAGACACACACACACAGAGACACTCAATGCCAACCTTTTGTCTTCCTTCCTTCACATGTTGTAGACACTGAACAGTGCACACGTGCGTGCACACACACACTCTAGGAGCTAGGAAGAAAATTAGAAATGAGCTCTGGAGTGTGCCAAGGGTGACCACACACTTGACGCCAAGTTCCCCCAGAGGCATTACAGAAAAGAGACATGGTAACGTCTGCAAACCAGAGTCCATTAAGAAAGGCAAACCACCTACTCTGCTCCAAGTCCTTCTTCAGGGGACTGTGCACAGGCTACAGATGGGACCTTGGCCAATCCTAATAACCAGCAAGGTTAAGAATGGCAAGAGCCTTCCAATAGGAATGATGACATCTCCCCAAAAAGAAGTGACCCCAGATACTCTGCCCAGTCCCTGCTACCCTCGACCTCCACACCACTTGGCCTCCTTCACTGCTCACTAACATGCTGGGCATGCTCCTGCCTCAGGACCTTTGCGCTTGCTGTTGACTCTGCCAGGAACACTCTCCCCTCAACACTCTTCTGTGGCGTGCTTTTCTTCCTTTAGGCCTGGGAGCCACCTTCTTAGCAAGGCCTTCCAACTGGTTATCTAAAATCTACTCTCTCAGCACCTTGGAGCCCATTCCCTTACTTTTTTAAGGTTGTCGAATAAGTTGAATTTTATAAAACAAAACAAAAACAATCCAAAGAGGTTTTCTCATACCTGCGTTCAGCTGATATCTATGTATTTGGTATCCTGTTCCCTTCCCAACTTTGCAGCTTTTTCCAGTGCGACACTGAAGGGGACCGCTTTTTAACTGAACCAGCGTGATCCTAACTGACAACAGCCTTTGGGTACCTCTTCCTCGAGACATCTTCCCTAGATTCCCCAAATGTACGGCCATCCCACCACCACCTTTTATGCCCTTCAGATGGGAGCATTTTGTTTCCAGCACAGCATTAAAGACAAAGCAAGTACCCGCACATGCGGTTTCTCTCCCCTTTTAAAAGACATAAACCCCAGAGGCAGGAATTAACCATGGGCCTGCTCATCCCTGGGTCCCCAATAGCATCGGACAACCGCCTCACAGATGAAGGATTCGAATTAACCTTGGTGAAGTTGAATAACAACAACAAAAACTGGACCAGGAAAAGGCAAACTCATTTTTAAATGTGTAAATATTTACTTCATGCGATGGGTGCTTTATCTGCACACGTGTCTATGTACCACGTGTGGGCCTGGTACCCGAGGAGGCCAGAAGAGGGTGCTGGACTGACAGTTGTGAGCCATCCTGTGGGCACTAGGAATTAAGCTTGTGTCCTGGAAGAGCAGCCAGTGCTCTCAACCACTGAGCCAAGTTTCCGGTCCCTGAAAGACTGTTTCAGTTAGCTAAAAGCCCAAAGGAAAGCCCTGTAAGAGAACACAGGGTGGCTCTGAGGTGGGAAAGAATACCAGAAGTTAGGCAGTAGAGAGCTCGGGAAGGCGACCAGGTATCAGATCACCAAGGCTGTGGCCATCATCCGCTGCAAGTAACCGAGGCTCAAGAGAACAAGCGCAAAACGCAGGCAGGCCAGGAACACAGTGGATCTTATGGTAAACACTGACAAACTCAGCTGGCAGTCCACAGCTGACAAGCGGCCTTTTCTGCTGGCCTCTTATAAACAGTAAAGAAGCTAATTCACAGCTCTAGTGCTTGGGTGCCAACACACAGCCTAAAATGAACCTGCATCATAATAAAAGCAGAATGCCTGCTTGGACGTTAAAACAAAACTGGATCCAAATGGGATCCCTTTCTCTCTTGGTCCTGTGACTCCCCACTCAAGAAAATATAGAAGGCGATCCAAAAAGAGCATCGTAACTTTCAGGCTGGCATCCAAGCAAGGCTCCCACCGTGCAAACGGTAACTCGACCGTAAAGTATTTATGGCAGGCCTGCGAGGTCAGTCACTGTACACACGTTGGGGTGCAATGGTGAAAAGATAAGTCCTACCTGTCGCGTCCCACCTCGACCCGCAAGGATGACGCGACCACCGGAGCTCTTCTCACTGCAGTTTTATTCCAGGACTTTTTACACTTCTCTCTCTCTTCCCCTCTCTCTTTGACCTCTCTCCTCGGGCAAACCTCTCCCAGCCCTTAAGTAGGCATGGGCTGCCAACCCCGAACTGCCAGGTGGGCCCATAGATCATGCAGGCAGCTGATGATCAATGTGTGATCATAGCATAGGTCAGACTTTAGCCATAGAAGTTGATTATACATCTCCATCAGGTGTGACACCATGCAGCTCGCTACACTTACCATTGTGCAATGATTGGAGGATGATGGGGTACAAATAAGTCAACAAAACCTGAATGACGACAGGTGTGCTCTGGCAAGGCACTGTGGGCTACACAGGTGAGGCTGTGTGAGTTATGGGAACCAGCGTTCTGGTTGTGATGGCTGAAAATGCTCATCCTGGGTCCTGGGTCCAAGAGTGAAGGAAGGGAGAGGATGATTGCGAAGCCAGGGTGGGGGGATTTCAGGTACCCACATTCCCAGCACTGCGAGAGTCCTCCAGGACAATGTTGAGCTCTTACACTGATGCTGAGGGGAGGTTAAGAAAGAAAGAGGTCCTCGGGGAAACTGGAAGGAGAAGGATGGAGGGGTTCTCCCCAAAGGGGGCCAGGAATCTTTAGAATGTATGAAGCGGCCCCAGGAGTGACTGGTGACGCTGGAGATAAGGCAGAGCCCCCCTGCCTTTCTCTGCTGGAGGGTGTTTAGACAAGAGAGTGAAAAGATCTGATTTGCAATCTTAAGAGCCTTCCCTCAGCTCCCAGGCAAAGAATGGATTGACAGTAACCCAGTGCAGAAGATGGTGGTGGGCTAAAAAGCTTATCCATCCAAGAAGGAGGCAATGGTAGCCAGGACAAGAGTTGGCGCTATGGTTACTGGAGAGTGGGCATGCTCCAGATGAACCTGGGAAGTAGAATTCACAAGATATGGGATGGGGTGAACCAAGGGTGACAGCAAATTATCAAAAAGGCAATGGGGCCACCGATTGCGGCGGGAGGACCAAGGGAAGCTGGGAACTCGAGGCAACGGCAAGGGCTCCAAGGATGGATTAATTAGAAGCACCAAGAAAGGCCTGTGGTGGAAATAAAATGTAGGGCTGACGGCAGACAGGCAGTCATACCTCAAGTCATGTGGGCAGTGAGGGTAAACCGAGGAATCGGATAAGAAGACCAGGGAAGAGAGGATCGGCAGAGTCAGGAACCAGGACAAGCTTCTCAGCATCTCACAGAGGGAGAGCAAAGACAGGGTGTGAGGGTGTGGCCTCAGAGGAGCTGGGAGGGAGCTGATTCAAGGGGGATGAGGGGTGGGAAGAGACAGGGCAGGGTCTATGCTGAGGTAGAGGCAGAAGCCAGGCTAGAGCATGGAAGTCAAGCAAACAGTAGGAAGGGAAAATGAACGGAGACTAAGGGTTTGCCCGATCTATATCCTCAGAAGGACGAGGAAGTGGAACAGAAGCAGGATGGGGATGCAGGATGGGGATGCAGGATGGGGATGGGACAGGGATGGAGAGTAAGGCCAAACTCTGCTGCCCGTTATGGAAGCTGCTAGCTCCATGCGGCTATGTAAAGCCAGGTCCTGAAACACACTAGGCGTATCTCAAGTGCCCAGGAGCCTCAAGTGGCTGATGGCGGCTGTAACTGACCATAGAGATTAGCACATTCCCAGCACTGCAGAGAGTTCTATCGGACAGTGCTGAACTGGACCACACTCCTATACTAATGCTGGGAGACATTAAGAAGGCAGTCCTCGGAAGGTGGAAGGGGACGGGCGGAGTCTACACCAGTAGAGAGCTGCTGGACAGCAAGAAAGACTGGCCTTTCAGTAAACAGGCAGGAGAAGCCTGGCTGTTTCTTTCTTGCTGTTGGCCAGGCAGGAAGACAGAGGTCTATAGCCTTGGTCTGTGACTGCTACTCTGTGAAAGGGGAGACAAGGAGTACAGAAGGTAAGACAAGGAGTACAGTTGGTAAGGAGCCTGTACAAAGTAGTCGCCTCAGGGAACGCTAGCACCAACCCTGGAGAATCAGATAAACACTTCACAGAAGCCAAAGGGCGGTAGACACCTGAGGGGAAATGCAGCCTCAGAGGAGAAAGTGAAGTTGGGTGGTGGACTGGTTTTCTTGTTTCCTTCTGTCTTTGCCAGGTCTCTCCTATAGAGCCCCAACAAGGCTCTGACAAGGACCAGTCAGGTCTGCTACAGGCTGCTCTTATTGGCTCTTCCTTTCCATCCCACACAACTCTCAGAAAGGATGGCAGTAGTCCTGGTTTTTTATTAAAATGGCTCCCTCCATCCACCTCCTCTGTCTGAACCCTTTATCCAGCCTTTAGCGCCATCTCAATTTACCATTATGGCTTGTACAGTCTCATAAACTACAGAGGAAAATATATTTTAAAATGGCAGGGAGAGGTAAGAGCTACACATCAGCTATTAGCTACAAGGATGAGTAATACATATTTATTGAGTGATGTTAAAATTACATGAAAGACATGTTCGGTGTTTAAACAAAATGCCCAAGCTACTCCTCCCTGTTTTTTCCAAAAACAACACACACACAAAAATATATTTTCTGGTATTTTCTTTAAGCTTTTGTGAGTAAACATTTTCATTTCCACAGACATATTTTTAACCACAGAGTTTCAATGTTTGTTTTTGATATGCAAGTGTGCTCGGCTGGGTTTTTTTGTCATCTGAGGGGGAGGGGCGGGAGAAGAGTTAAAATTACCAGGTCCTTTTATCTTCCATCTTGAGACCTACATTGCTAACTCCCCCCAAAGATTTAGTTTTTAAGTATGAAATCTGAGAGCCTCAAAGGTTCCCCACTGCTCAGAGATCAGCTCTTTCATATCTGCTGAGAGACGGCTGAAAAATGTTACAAAAACCTGCCTCCCAGCTAGGGTAGACTCTGTCTATCACCGCCCCCCACACCCACCCCAGTTGCTCAACACGTTAAATCTCTTGGATAGGCATCAATATTCCTAAGCAAAGTTCCGCTGGGCCCCTCGGTCCCCCGTGTTCCTGTCGGCTACAGTCAAGCTCTCTCTTGCTTGCCCCCACTCCCTCCGAAACTCTACCTGCCCCTGGAGATAGCACTCCAGAGACTTGCCTGGAGCAAGGCATTGGAAAGCCGCTGACCTATTGGGACTGGTCAGGCCACCAGGGCAATCTTGCCTCTTTCCACTGTACCCATGCCTTCTCATCCCCAAAGGGAAGCAAGTTCTCTAGACCTATACAGCAGAAGCAACTGGGTCCCACGAAGGGCTGTTTGAAGAACTCTGTGCCCAGCAGCAGGGGACAGAGATTCAAGACCTCTGGTTCACTCAGCCATCCTCATGGCCCCTGTCAGGCAGCGTGGCCTGGCCTCTGCCGATGAACAACCACCAAGCACTAGTTTCTCCCCTTTTACAAAGCCAACAGCTGTGCAAGCTGGAAGAAGTCGCCCAACTACTCGGGCCTCAGTTTCCTCAGGTGGAGAGCAAGCACGCTAATCATTCCCTGCACGGAGAAACAACGTGAGCGTGCGCTCACATCGGTGAGCAGAGGTAAGCAGTTACTGTGTTATTAGCACCGTGGCTCCTGACTCACAGCGCCTGCTGCTCGGAGAGACGCCGAAGAGAAATCAATCGTGCTTTTAAAATTACTTTATATACTCAGAAACATTAGTCACTTCAACCGAGTAGTCCAACTTCCTCCCAAACATCTGGAGCCTCACCTAGGTTCCTTCGAGATTTTCACCATCCTCAGCCATCTCAGTGCTGCCTGCAAGTCCACTCTCCCTACGCCGAAGGGTTATTATTGGGTGTGTTTCCTTTCCAGGAAAACTTCGATTTCCCTGTCGCTGGCATTAAATGCAGCCGTGAAGACCGCAAGGTGCTTTTCACAGTCCCAGACCCAGGCCCTGGAGTTGGTAGCGCCAGGGGCAAGGAGACCACAGAATGGCTGAAGCGCCGAGCCCAGCCCGGGTGCGGGTCCCCGCCAGGTGTCCCCGCGCCCGGCTGGCTGAGAGGGGAAGGTCCGTGGGTTCCCGGCGCAAAGTCCGCGCCCAGGCCGGGGGACACCCCCCAGCTCCCGCCGCAGCACGCCACCGGCGGCCCGGAGCCCCTCGAGGGCTCCCCGCGAGCTCACTCACCCCATCTCCGGCGCTGCTCCTGCGGCCGCTCCGACGGGGCCCCTGGCGTTCGCTCTCCGGCCGCTCGGCAGCTGCTCCCCGCGCGGCACATGCGGCGGCCCGAGTGCGCCCGGCTCAGCCCCGGCGCCGCTCCATTCGGCCGGCTGCGCGGCTCTTCTGCCGGTATCGGGGCCGCCGCCAGGCGCAGGCGGCCGGGAGGGCGGGGGCTGG